>NC_091145.1:11972798-12287101 GCF_041381155.1 Argopecten irradians | reverse complement strand
CTTTTGTATTAGATCATTCATTTTGTATGATCAGATGGTCACGATCAGATATTCAATTTTTGTCTATTATATTCCTTTAAATTTGTCTACATATTTACCATCCATCATTCTCAGTATATATGTACTCCAGGGATTACTATATTATTGTCGTCATATCCACACCTTGGAATACGTCATAGGAATTCAATTGTTTTAAGCTTAAGTCATAACTCTATAGATAGGATATAAAAGTGGCTAATCTGATTTTGAAAAAGAATTGTGTTCTGTAGGGCATTTCAGTGTTTTTCCTGGACATTTTGGGAAATTGCCACCTGGAGAAAATTGGGAAATTTTGTGTGATAAAAGTATGAAATGAAAAATGTTAGCGGTGTTTATGAAAATTTTGGAAAAGGGAGAAATAAACAATTATCCTTCTCTAAGAATCAAGTGTAATATTGTATACTAAAATACGACGTTCAGACTTGGGATTTCCGGAATATTTTTGTTTCGTCACACAAAATAGGTGTCAACTCACGGATTTGGGAAATTTAGACATAGATTTGGGAAAAAATAACAAGAAATACAATTGGGAATGGGGCCTTATTTTGGCCCCAAATATATAGGCAGGAAAAACACTGCATTTATAGAATTCTTAATTGTGCCAGATAAGTTTCCGAGATAAATTTCTAGAATGAAACATATAGAGTGTTAAAATATGCATGGTGAAAAACAGCGAATTTGAAATGATGAATCATTCAATGGTGTCAATGTCTTCCTGGGACCTTTTGAAATAATTCAATTTATGATGACTTTTGGATTTAAGGAAGGGTACATATTAATAAAACCAATATGGTCTCTATTTTATGCAATTAACCATTGCTGTCTCATAGCTTTTCTGATTGATCATGAAAGTGAAAAAGGGAAGTAACTCTGATAGGTTAGCATGCTCAGTGTCAGTTTGGAGGAATGTAAGCCCTAATGTCTACTTTCGGATTCCATTGTACATGTTTATAATTAACATGCTTACAAAAAGTTCATTGATATAATGTAGTTATTTTCATTCCATGTCAAAGTTCCTGTAAGATGTTTGTATATCAACTATATGTTTATAAAAAAGTAAAACCGTTTATCCCCAGATCAGAGGTTCGTTATAACCATGATTTATTGTTCTTCAAATTTCACCTTTTCATTTTAGTTTTACTGCTTAAACAAGTAACATCTCAATTTCATCCACTTCGTTTTATCAGTGTTATTCTGATCTATCAAAAGTTACTTCCCCTCGTTTTACTCCTTGTTAATGGATGACAGTAAAACAAGGGAAATAACTCTGATAGATCAGTATGCATCAGGGTTTCAAATACCATATTCAACCCAATATTTATAAGTACCCATGCAAGGTACTTAAAAATGAAAAAAAATAAAGGGGACTTAATATGACCAAATATGGATTAATCTGTCACAAAATTACTATACAAAGAAAACCATTAATCAATTTGCAAGACAAATCAATTATAGAGAAACGTACACATTTTTCATAGTTTCACATTTAATTTGAGGTACAATAGTAGGTGAAATTGTGGTCTCAAAAAATTGGGAGTAACGGTTATAGGGACAGGATGGGGTACTTATTGGGTTGGAAATGGTAACAGATTTTGACTTTAGAAATCATGACAGCTGATATCCTCATGGTATTTTTTGTGCATTTCCTCCCACAGCTCACTAACATTGTGGAGGGGATAGAGGAGGTACTGTTTAATTATCACTCATTCAATCTTACATTCCTAGGTTGCCCACTCCTGGCTTCACTATGTTTCTCCTTGCTTCTCTCACTCCTTCTGCTTGATTTGTGTTGTATGTGCATTACGTCATCAGTATTGTGCATTACATCATCAGTATTGGGCATTACATCATCAGTATTGTGCATTACATCATCGGTATTGTGCATTACACCATCAGTATTGTGCTCTAGAGGTTTAACTTAACAGAGACCAGACACTTGATAATTGATAAATAAATTGTAATGTAGTAATTCATTATAAATTTTATTCACCATTATTTCTCTATTATGTGACTGTTCTTGTTTTATGGGTGTCTTGATTAATGGGTACATTTCCCCATAATTCACTAAGTTAATTTATTTACTGGTGACCACGCGCACCGTCTGATATTTTCGTTATTCATTTATTGTTTGTGTTAGTAAATATTCTGTTAAACAGGTGTCTGGTCTTTGTGGTAGCTATCTAAATAATAGAATAATATCAGCATATGTTAATTATATAGATATTGCTTTCTCTTTTCGTTATCCAGTATTACTGAAACAAAGGGAATTGTACCTGTAGGTTAAAAGCATGAGTGTTAGTATGTAGCATTTTGAATATATCTTTACCATATTTTAAAGTACATGGTCCAGGTATTACTAATATCTAACAATAAGACATTTGTTATATGTATCATGTATGGTAGTATTCATGACCCTCAGTTTAGTGTTCATACTTCCTTAGTATTATTCTGCTTCATTCTTATGTATATTTAGCTGTAAAATGTATTTTTATACCATTTAAAAATATATGCTTACTTTGCTTAAGTAACATTGCCATATACAATGTAGATTGTTTATAATAATTAACAAAAGTTGTTACAGTCTCTCCTTGGTGTTCACTAACTCTGTTAGTTGTGACATCAATTCTACGACTGTCTACGACAGTTGTCTTTCTTTGGTGGAACTGGATACTGTGTTAAAAAAACAGTTTCCATTTGGATAAGATTGTGTTATTATAGTTGTCTGCCCTGGGTGGTACCGGAAGATTCCATTTGGGCAAGTTTATATTGCTATAACAGTTACCCTTGTTGGTACCGGACATAGATCCTGTGTTAAAAAAATGTATAGACTCCTTGAGATACAAATGCTATTTTTAACAGTTGTCTCCCCTTGGTGGTACCTGATATAGATCCTGTGTTCAAAATAATGTATAGACTCCTTGAGATACAATTGCTGTAACAGTTGTCTGCCCTTGGTGTTACCGGATCCTGTATTAAAAATTATATAGAGATTTCTTTGGTATAGGATTGCACAACAGTTGTCTCCCCTTGGTGTACCAGTCAAACTCTTTAACCAGTTTCACATTATGCATTGTGTACTTTATCATTTTAGGTCCAGAATTAGAACATCAGATTAATGAGGTCTTTAAGTTTCCTTAGATGTAGAGAATTTAGATCTTTATTTAGTTCAGTTTGCTTTGTTTCATAGAAGGCATGTGTAGACAAACAAATTATGTTGTTTTTGTTTTTTTTAATTTCTTCACCAATAGTCATAATGTTGCTAATTTACAAATTCTGGCTCCTATTTCTATGTGCCTGAAGTTGCACAAGCTAATGGCGTGTCCTGTGGCACAAACATTGGAATGCTGTCAATACATATTGGTAACCTTGTTTTTGTAATTCCTCAACATTATGTGCATTACATCATCAGTATTGTGCATTACATCATCATTATTGTGCTCTAGGGGTTTAACTAAACTAAGTGTGATTGAATGTTTTTATATTGTAAGCATGATATCTAACTCTAAGATTACTCTAACAGTAAAGCCAATACCTGGTATGTATAAAGTTATGTTGTAATAATTTTGTCTTTACTAATTATGTGTAGAGTGCCTCTTTATCATTAGTGGATTCTCGTCAGTTTTTGTTTCCATTTCAGTTTATCAGATATTTACACAATGTATTATCACAGCAGTTATATTTTATGTTAAAATGTACATTTCAGACATTATCTCTTTATAATCATTTAACTTGTGCTCATTATAATGATGGTTAGGTCATCATAAGCTTTGCTAGTAATATAATCACACTTTTTTTTATCCATTTATGAAATCATATCTTATCAAAGCGTTACTGTACAAATCAAAATATTACAGTACAACTGATTTGTTAAACATTAATACAGTACCATCATTATCTTTATTTCTTACTTGATAAACACTTATGATTATCATGTCTTGTGCCTTTGTTTCCTATCTTTTGGCTCCAACTGTAAGGTTGAATGAGTGATGGTGTTTAATGTTTGATATTACATCTTGCTCTGTAAGACTTTATGTCAAACAAGATTAGGATTAAAATGATTTAGTGTGTAGTTTTCTCAAATTAAAGGATCTTCTGTGGATTACATATTTCTTATGAAATAAATTCTAAGAAAATTTAACTTCCCAGTTCCATGTAATTATAAAACAATTGGTACCATATTTGACCTAATAAGCGCCAAGGGTCCTTGAAAATGAAAAATAGATCTAGCCTTTAATAAAATTATTTGACAAAGTAAACAATAAATCAATTTTCAAAATAAAATCAAATGAAGAAACCCAAGGATTTTATTTCTTAAGTTTGCTTTTAATTTTAGGTTAATGAAATTAGGGTCTCAAAAAAGGGGGAAGGGTGCTTGTAGGGATGGGGTCACTTATTAGGTCAAATATGGTATAAATATTGGAATTCACATTTTGGATGATGATTCTTTTGCTGCTAAATGTTCACATTTTGGATGATGATTCTTTTGCTGCTAAATGTGTATTCTGATTTTCCTAGAATACATAATACATTATGAATCAAAGTCACTGAATATCTTAAATCACTTCTAGATATCATGATCAGTTGAAGATTTCAACATTTCTGTAGGTATATACATGTATATGTATCGTATATGTTTTGGTGAGACAAGAGAATTCAAATATTATTACTGTTAGTTATGCTCATCTAATTCCATATCATAACAATGTTAACTCATATTCACCCCTCAGATTTCAAAATGGACTAGTGTAGCCTTTGATTTAGAATAGTTTAAATGTGTTTTCTGGGCCATATGAGTTAAAGACTTCTTTATCATCATTTATGCATATCATTTGTTTTTTTGTGGTTTTATATGAAAGCAAATACATTTTATCCATGTACCCTGGTAACCTGATGGTATGGTTGCTTGTAGTGGAGCGTCAATGTGGCCAGTATAACGGAGGTACCTCCCGTAGCTCTCATCCCGAACTTCATCGTCCAGCGTAAAGTCCTGAGACCATTCCGCTACCAAACAGGTGGCACAGTATTGGTAAGTACTGAGAGCAATCAAAACCTGTCTCCTGACTAAATTCTTGAAAACCTGATTCCTGCAACTGAAACAGAAAGATAATTCTTTATGTATATGTAATTATAAGAGGTTATAGCAGCAAAGTGGATAAAGTCCTGTGTTGTGATTTTAGGCCTCTTTTTGAACATTTGCCAAATAAAGTAACTGGCTGTTGGTTGATTGTTTTTCTAAAGGAATGCTGACTTTCTTTTATCACCAAAACATGTTATTTCTATGCAAATGTAAAAGGACTAATAATTGCATAATAATATTAACAAAACAGAAATCCTTTTTCATGGATACAAAAAATATATATGGATATCATGCAAACGTAGGTACCAACGGGTACATGTGTGACATACAGCTATTATAGTCTTTTTAATAGTTTTGTATCTATTGCAGGAAGTCGTTTAAGAAAAATATTTCCATCTTACCATTAAATAAGTTGAGAAGTACATTTTATATTACCAATGCTTTCTTTATTTCTGATTCAGGCTGGAAAGCTTGCTATGGAGCGAGGATGGGCACTAAACATTGGTGGCGGGTTCCATCACTGTAGTTCTACCCGAGGGGGTGGCTTCTGTGCCTACGCCGATATTACCATCTCCATCAAGTTCTTGTTTGATAAGGTGGAGAATGTCTCAAAGGTCATGATCGTTGACCTTGACGCTCATCAGGTAAAACTATTGGAGTGTACTGATCTGTGTTAAATATATTACGGAATACACCTAAAATTACATTATATATATATATATATAAATAATGTAATTATAGGTGTATTTCGTTGTCTTGTTATATATAGAGATCACTATAGAATTCTTACATAAGTTTGATACATGAACATGGTCAATGGTAATGACTATAAGCAACATATTTAGCCCTATTAAATCTTATTTTAGCGGCAATTGCATTTTAATGCTTTTTGCACTAGCAATGCTTTTCTGTATTATTTGTATACACATATATAGAGATTATGGTAATTCTGGGAATTCATCATTGCACTATCCTGTTCAAATGTGCATTTGCACTGAAATTTCTCTCGCCAAGATAATTATGTTACAATACTATCTTGACGTAGACATGTGCAGATTTATCAGTGCAAAATGATAAGTTAAACTCAGACTATTACGTTGTAATTATTCAGGGTAACGGGCACGAAAGAGATTTTATGACCGACGACAGAGTCTACATAATGGATGTTTACAATAGAGGAATTTACCCTCACGATGGATACGCAAAACGTAAGTTAGCTTAAGCATCGGACATCATAATTAGAATATTCCTAGTGCTAGTAGAATTTATAGCACTTAAAATACTGTATTCGTCGTTATTAGATTAGATCGTGGTATACTAAGTAGGTCATCACAAAACTTATAACATGTCAGGAGAGAGAAAAAAAAGAACAATTAATGGGCTTCCTTTTCCGATCTCAAAGCTATGCAGTATACCATTATTTGATTTATTTCATGTACATCAAAGGACCAATTTCATTTTTTGTCTCACACAGAGCCTTCAGTTTTAAATTTGATTTAAATTATCCAACAGTTATAGAAAACCCCTAAAAACATGGATGGATTCCCAGCATATAAATAAACAGCTAGCTATATAGATTTATAGGTCTATGTTTTCAAATATGATACATGTAGCATCATCAGAGACCCAGATCAATGAATAGGTTTAATTACCTATTTTAACATGCAATACATGTACTGGGTACATTTTTACTGTAGGAGCAATCAAAAGGAAGGTCGAGTTACAGCATTTTACAGAGGATGTCACATATCTAGGACTGGTGGACAGGTATGTATGTCTGACATCAATATAAATTATACAGGCTCCAATTCATTCAAACATTGTCAATTTTGAATTGCTGTTTACAGTTAAATTTGCTTTTAATTGAAAAACTTGCAAGAATGTTAAATGTAAAAACACCATCTGTATATCATTTCACGCTTTGGCTATGTACAAGGCTATAAATCCAACATCCATACTGATCTTAGGAAAGTGTTTATTTCCAAAAGGAATTGCAGAATATTTTGTGTTTTTCTTGACTTACAGAAATATGGAGCAGGCATTGAATGAGTTCACTCCGGACATTATAGTGTACAATGCAGGGACAGACATCCTAGAAGGAGACCCCCTCGGCAACTTGTCAATTACTGCAGAGGTATCACATTTATATTACTCTACTTAAACAATAGATACATGGTACATTTATCAATTAAATTCTTCCCATTGTTTTTGTGTCCTTGGCTCTTTCTTACATGTGGCCAGTACCTCAGTAAATCTTACACACTGCCTATACCTAGGCAACTCGATTTGCCTGCGTCTAAGACGTGATGTCTTCTCAGAAGATCTTCCACCTCATAGATGGAAGAGCTTCCAGAAGCACAAGAGCTACAAGTTGAGTCATCGAAAGTTGTATTCTAGAAGTGAAAGAGGGAAAATCTAGTAAAGCTTCCTATCCCATAATTGCCAACTGAAAACTATTGAATGCATACAACTCAGGGGTTTCATTATCTTTCAGGAGAGGCGGTACAATTGCAATTTTGTGGGGTACTTTTCTATACCATCTGTATGCTATCTAATGTAATTTAGCCCAAATCAGACGGTACCACAGCTAGGTTTAACAGGCAAAAATTACCGGGTACCGCCTGATATTGAAACCCCTGATACGTAGATCAAATCTCCTGAAGCACATGATTATCATTTGATAATTATTTAGAAGTGTTAATTTTCCTATTTTGTCAGGGCATCATTGAGCGAGATCAAATAGTGTTTACGAAGGCACATTCCCGAGGAATTCCCATCATGATGGTTACAAGTGGCGGCTATCAGAAAACAACAGCACGTATCATCGCTAACTCGGTCATCAACTTGAGACAGAAAAATTTGATTGGCTGTGATGCTGCAGAACAGGAACCTGTTCCCAGAACAGGTATCATTCAAAAACTTAAAAAATAATTCTCCATTTCCTATTGATTTCTTTCTTTTTTTCTGTCATTTTATTTTGACTTGGAATGTATTTGGTTTTGTATGTAAATCTGGTGTTTGTTTATCATTTGTTTCTTCAATTTATTATTTTTAAATAACTTGGTTTTTCTTGTATCTGCAATATTTATTTTCTTCATTCCATATAAACTAATGTATGAATTGTTATTTATTTCATTGCATGTGATAGATCAATGATGTAAAAATTAATTCTTTAAGAGTAATGATTACCTATTTTAGAATTAATATATATATATAATTGTGAAACTCGAATTACATTTTTAATTTTGCCAGAATAATTTTTAATTGTGCCAGAATAAAAATTCTTGAACATCCAGTATATATGTGTTTTCTAGAACAAATTTGAAGTTTGGCAGGCAACACAGCTTTCATAGACTATAGTCTCATATGACATTGTTAGGCCCTTGTATCTAAATTCCTGATTCAAATAAATTAATTTCCTTTTAACCTTTACAGTTTAAAATAATCTGCTATGTACTTTAAAACTGTATAAGTGAGTTAGATATTAATTTGTGTAGATTTTACTTGATTATAAATATCACAAAAATAGATACATGTTGTACTGTATATACTGTAATATTCCGTATTTTGCATATTACAGAGTTATCTGCCCTTGCAAATAGGTGTTGATTGTGACATCATGTGTTTGCCAGCGTAATATACTTTTCTGGGAAAATGAAGTGAATTGCGCTCACAAAATAATGACGTAACAATCGATACCTACCTGCAAGGGAGCTAATATGCAAAGAGGAATATTCACCATAAGTGTAGCGTAGTCCAATCAACTGTGGGTCTCCGTTGATGATATTTAACATTGCCTTGTAGTACAGGTATATCAAATTGTGAAGGATTTACCAATGAGATTAATATAGAAATAAATGTACCAAAGTAGCACAGTCTAAGAGAGAATGTTAATTCTATTTTTAATCACCACAGTTTTCAGTGTTGATATTATTTCCTTTAACATTTTCGGTTTTACATTTTAAGTGCTATAAATAGCATCTGTATGTTAATTTCATATGAATTCCATAATTGTAGATTGTTGTGATATTGTTTATAATTCATTTTTATTTGTCGATAATTCAATAATAAAATGAATATTTTGATGTTTATATTTACTTTTGTTTTTACTTTTATTTTGTTTTCTTTACCTTTGCTTTGCTTATCATTTGTCGTTTTGTAATCCTGGCATTGTGTACATGTTATAGATAAAATATTACTCACACCATCAGAAAGCATTGATACTTTAGTCCAAATGTCCCATTCCTCTGTCCTTTGGAATTGAGTGGTTAAGGTCTTTATACATAATATGTTCACCTCTGCATTTTGAGTTTTAATCCCAAGTGGGACAGTTACCAGATTTGACTGTAGGTTAGTGGTATTTCATTTGGTAATGTGCCTTTACTCCTGAATCTGGAATTACACTTGCTGTTTATGAAAGGACATAAAAAACACTCTTTCTGAAGATTGATTGTGTAATAGAAATCAGTGACAGCTAAACCTAAAACTATAGTTTTCATTGATTTTAAATTTACATTGATTGCTGCAAAATACTTACTTTAACGTAATTGTTGATTGCCTGGGTCTTAGAGTGGGAGGAAACCAGAGTGCTTGTAGTAAACATGTGCTGGGGATCATATTTCAGCCGGCTAGGTCAGAGAGGCAAGTGAATTAACCATATAGCCTAAGATATTCTGACCCTGACACCAGACTTTGACATTATGGCTGATTGATGTCTGGTGTATGGCTAGAGCTCACTGCTATATGAAAACATGGAATTCGCCAACACCATTTGGTATTAGGCCAGGTCATCTCCTATTCAGAATTGCTAACAATATATTACCACCGAGAAGCGTCACCTACTTTGGTCTTAACAACAAGTGAATAATTTATCTACCCATAGCAATCCATTTTATTAGCTCACCTGGCCCGAAAGGCCGGTGAGCTTATGTCATGGCACTGCGTTCGTCGTCCATCCGTCCGTCAACATTTCTTTTAAATCGCTACTAGTCATAGAGTTCTGCATGGAATGTAACCAAATTTGGCCAGAACCATCCTTGGGGGAAGGGGAACAGAGTTTGTGTAAATTTTGGCTCTGACCCCCTTGGGGTAGGAGGGGAGGGGCCCAATAGGGAAAATCCTTTAAATTGCTACTAGTTATAGAGTATGCAATGTAACCAAATTTGGCCACAAATGTCCTTGGGGGAAGGGGAACAGAGTTTGATTAAATATTGGATCTAACCCCCGGGAGGAAGGAGGGGACGGGGCCCAATAGGGGGAATAGAGGTAAATTCTTTAAATCGCTACTTATCATAAAGTTCTACATGGATTTTAACCAAATTTGGCCACAAACATCCTTTGGGAAGGTGAACAGAGTTTGTATAAAGTTTGGCTCAGACCCTCTGGGGGCAGGAGGGGCAGGGCCCAATAGGGAAATATAGGTAAAGTCTTTAAATCGCTACTAGTCATAGGGTTCTACATGGATTGTATCCGAATTTGGCCAGAAACTTCCTCTAGGAAAAGGGAACGGACTTTTGTGTGGGCCTGAACCCCTTGGGGCAGAAAGGCCAGGGCCAAACAGGGGAATTAAAGGAAAATTCTTTAAATCGTACTATGTAGTCATAAAGTTCTGCATGGATTGTAACTAAATTTGGCCAGAAACATCCTCTGGGGAAGGGGAACAGAATTAATATAAATTTTGGCTCTGACCCCCTTGAGCAGAATGGTTGGGGCCCAATAGGGAAATTAGAGGTAAATCTTTAAATTCCTTCAGAAATAAAAACAATGAACCTGTATTCAGAACATTACCGTACTAAGCATTACAAATCAGGCGAGCGATACAGGCCCTATGGGCCTCTTGTTAATTGCCATCAGTTGATAGACTTGAGAGGCATACAAACGCCATATATTGAAAGTCTGATGTATTGTTATACCCCTACTAAGTTCCCCTTCTCCCAAGGATGTTTCTGACCAAATTTGGTTACATTCCATTCAGAACTCTATGCCTAGTAGCGACTTAAAAGATTTCCCCTTTTTCCCTTATTGGGCCCCACCCCTCCTGCCCCCAGGGGGTCGGAGCCAAAATATATACAAGCTATTTTCCCCTCCCCCCAAGGATGTTTCATGCCAAATATGGTTACATTCCATGCAGAACTATATGACAAGTAGCGACTTGAAAGATCTACCCTATTTCCCCTATTTTGCCTCCCCCTCCTGCCCCCAGGGGGTCAGAGCCAAAATTTATACATGGAAATATATCACCAAAGTTTTGATTGTATACTGTCAGCTCTTACTCCACAAGGGGAGAAAACCAACAATGTGCACAGATGGAATACAAGGTAGCTTCCCAGTAGCAATTTTATGTTAAGTTTGGATGGAATATACTGGAGGCCAGATTTTCATGGATTCAAATCCAAACTAATGTGTGTATGGGTTGATCTACACATCCTAAACTCATCAGGTATTGTTGCGGCCATCCTCGATAATCCAGGGGTTACTTTTGCTGTTATATCCTCCCCTGGACTATCTCGAAGTAAAACTGGAGGCAGATCAGGAGAATAAAACTGACCAATCACAGACCTGCACAGACTTTCTTTGAAGATCACAGAGAGAGTGACACCCAACTTTGAAGCCACACAGTCAACAACAGTTTACTGTTATATGGCTCTTTTGATGTACATCAAAGGGCTATGTTACCTGGTCTGTTGTCTCCAGTTTTACTATGAAATAGTCCAGGGGTGGATATAATATCAGTGATAGTAACCCCTGGAGTATTGAGGATGTGTCATGGCATATACATGTATTACAACAAGTCATATATGCATGCCCTCTTTGATGTTTTAAATGCTTCAGTTATTTTAATTTTAATTGTTATTGTTGAGTTTTGGGACAAAGGTATGTATTCTTTCGTATTCTTATTCAGTTTTACAATACAAACACAAAAGATGTAAAAACGGGGCACAAAAGATGTAAAAACGGGGCAAGTAAGGGTTTTTATAGATCTTATAAATGAGAATCAGTACTTTATATTATTTTTGATCTAGTCTTGTAGAATTGCATGCGTATATATAGCCATGCAGTCACATACAAGATCATTCAAAGAAAAAAGTATGGTCATGCAATGTGTTTTCTTAATACATGAATACAGAGAGAACGTTTTCACAGAGAAATATTTCATGGTGACATTTGACAGTTACTTGGTTAATAAAGTTGATCAGGTAGGTTTGACTGTATCTCTGTTCATTGTTTCAGATGTGCGCTCAGGCCTTCCACGGAGCCAAAGCGAGGGATTTTTAGCTCGTTTTAAACGGACATGTTTAGCAACGTCTACATCCACAACGACTCAAGACCTGACTAAACTGGATACAAGTCCCGAAGTTCACATACAGGGAATGGGGTCTATCAAGGACCTTGGATATATCTGACCTTTGATATTTAGGATAATTTCATTATGTGCAGTCTAATGTGACATTTGAACCTCAAATGGCTATGGTTCATTGATTTCCTGGCAATTAAAGGAAACTTGTTGTTCTAATAGAGAACCAACAGGCTTATGAGATCTTTATATGTGTGATACTGGGTTCCAGTATTATATTAATACACATATCACCAGGTCAAATGTCTATTTTACTTCAGTAAATAAGATGCAAAAGTTGTGAAAAGCAAATACCTGTTGCAGAACAATCTATAACTGCACCCTAGAGCCCTGCAACAGATTCTTTGATCCCCAAATCCTTTAGCAACTTATGTTATCTAATGGGCTTTTGTCCTCATGTCACATTTGTTAGCCATATTAAACCCAATGCTCAAACGAATCCCTATACCACTCCCAGGTTCATTTTGACCTCAGGACAATCTTAAATGTGAGAGAATAAGGATGTATTTTTCCTTTGATCCCTGGACGATGAAAGGGTTTTTTGACCACCTTATGCCAGCATTGTTATTGTTTAGTCACAAACAAGTATCTTATGTAAGAAATAACTGAACACGAATTTTGAAGGTATTATACACATTTATAAATCACTCCTTTGAACAAGACTAAATTGATCAAAACTTACATTGGAGCTAAACAACAATTTACAAATCAATAGTAATACCAAAGGTTAGTGATGATGTATTCACACCTTTGATTATGTTCAAGTGTAATTAAAAAGGGATATATTGAAAATGTAAACAGCAGAAGCAATCCTATGATCTTGATAATTGGTAATGATAAAATTATACAGTATATCTGTTGTCAGCATTGTTTATATTAGCTAACTCATTGAAGAAGTTTTCGACATGAATTTTGTGCAGTCTGATTTTGTCCATTTGTAATGTAACTGCTAGCAACATTTCATCATGCTTTTTAGTATAGCAAGATTTATAGATAAACATACTGTGAGGTATATGTTTTAAATTATTAGAATAATTGGTAAATGTATGATGTATTATCGGAGACAGTAACTAAAATTGTAAGTCATTAGAAAAATAATCAAATTTTGTTTTAATAACACCTACCAGGAATGTGATTGATTCTATCAGCAAAGGGAGGTAATATCTCGACTCTTGCGAGGAAAGCCTCCCCTTAGTGTTTTTTTAAAAAGGTAATTTTATGATGTATCAGACCTTATCCTGGACCTACCTAAATGTTCTTTCAGGTTAAGAAAATCAATAGGAAGCCTTAACTTCAATGTTATTGATGTATAGTATTGTATACATGCCTACTTTTATTATGACGGTCACAAAGAAAACATTCCAATCAAAAAAGTTAACTTTTTCCATATTTCTTTTTTAATTTCAATTTGATATTATTATTCTTTCATAGAAATTTGTTATCAATGTTTTAAGAATGTTAATTCTCAATATTTTTACCAGGCAAGTTCCTGATAGTATTTCCTGTACTACTGGACCTACTGCAAACCAACTTTCTTTCGCGGCAATTTAATTTTGCAAATTCCATTTTAAAACCAGTTCACGAAGATTAATATTCGCAGATTTAACAATTAATGATAATTCCTATCAATATAGATGATGTAAATATTAAAACGTAGAGATAAATTTTTGCGAATTTACTTGGATTGTGAAATTGGCAAAAATAAATTGAATTAAAGTTGGTAAACAGTACAATGTATATTAATTTGTGATATCACTCTATTACTCTCAATTTATCATAAAACATCGCAAATGAATATATACAGTATACTTGTTTGTATATATCTAGATTAGGTTCCATCAGATATTTTATCTGAAGCTGTACCTTAATTGGTTGTGATTGCAGCATTTGCAAAAGTACTGTGTACTTAGTAAATTAATGCTGTGAATTTTTCAATCATTCCTTAATATTAGGTTAGATAATAGGTGTGTATTTTTCATTTTTTTTTTTTTTTTTTGGTGGACTAATGACAAGAGTGGTATCAAACATTCATTTGATGAATTTTCACTTTAGCATAAAATTACATACCACATTTACCCAATATGCGCCCAAGGCTCTTGAAAATTGAAACAAATAAGGAAGCGCTTAATAGAACCAAATTTGAACTAAGTAAGGTATAAATTAATTTGAAAAAGAAATCAATATAGAAACCTACATTTTCAGTCAGCTTTTGTTTTGCTTATTGGGTCAAAATAAGTAAACATATGAGTTCAATATTTCACATATTTCATATTTAAGTGCTATGTTTTGGATGTTGTATATGTGTACATTCTACATTGTAGCTCCTGGTTTATGTCATCATGAAGTGGTACATCTATGGGAAAATTTTGCTTGTAAAATTTGAATGATTAATTGTCTCAAAAGCAATTGGCTTTAATTGGAGTTCTACGTGAAATATTCAACTCTAAAATTTGTGTGGACAGTTACAAATCATTATAAGTTTGTATCTTTAGAATTCAAATTGTCGGGCTTCAGTTGCAATCTTGTGAAGTGGGTTTTTGCAACATTAGGAGCATCCTTGATACTCCAGGTGTTACTATCACTCTCGTTATATCTACTGCTGGACTATGTTATAGCAAATCTGAAGGATCTATGTCTGACAACAGATGACACAGGTAGTGTGGTTCTTATATATAATGTACAGTGCATTAAAAGGACCAAATAACTGGTCGACTGTATGGCATTGCTCTCTACATAACCTTCAAAGGGGGTGGATATTACAACAGTGATAGTAACTCCTGGAATATCGAGAATGCATTATGAGTAATAAGAACTAAAGATGCAATGTCTGTATACCTGTAGTGCCATAATGATCTGTGCAAAAGTACATCTGGAGACATTGATTCGATTCATTGATGAGCTTGTATTTTAAGAATTTTGCAATAAAAAAATAATTGATTGAACCCGTTTTGTTCCTGATGAATTCATTGACCATCACCACGCCTTATGGCAAAATGAACCTTCTCTGCATGTTTACTTAGATTTACACAATGAACCTTGCATTTGTTTGGTGTTTTAACAGCCATTAATACAGATGTTCTGAGTTCTAATTGTTAATTATGTTTTTGGTTCGGACACATAGGGGAACTCAAATTGATACAATACTTATCTGTGATGATCTCGTTTTGTTTCTGTTGTATTCATTAATTAATACAGTATGAATATCTGTATGGCCAACAACCCTTTTGACCTTGGTAGGCCTTCACCCCAGTATGCCACTGGCTTAATACCAAGTCTTTTGCTTAGTTATCAGAATATATTAGCATACCTTATATTAATCTTTGAATGGGTGTCCAACATACTGTAAATCACATTATTTTCACGATACAAACTTTGCAAGAGAGCTTGAAAGCGAATTCAAATGTTTTGTTAATAATTGAATAAAATGTAAATTATTTACGAATATGATGTTAATTGAATAAAATGTAAATTATTTACGAATATGATGTAAGCAACTAAGACACGATATATATGATAATAATATGCATGAAAATAGTGGTTTACAGTTATAACTTTGACAAGCTTGGTATTCCTTTCTCTAAGAATGAAAAAAAGGCCAAATATCGGGTCCATCAGACTCTTGGTTAACGAGAAACTAATGAAACTCAGGTCTCCAACAGGATATCTGACAATTGACACATCACTCCTCGTGCGTTTGCAAGCACGAGGAGTGGTTATAGCACACCTGGCGATCGGTCAATCTCCATTGCTGCAGGCAGATTAACATTTTCCTCGGTTAATGAGGTACCAGTAAAGAGCCGACTCAGTGGTGCAACATTATTAATACGATTCAGCCTCATTAACTCAAGTCAACAGTACCGGTAACAAAATAAGAGAATGTTAAAGTTTATTTTATCATATTCGACCTATTAAATGCCCCTCCTCCTTTTTGAGGTCTCAATGTCACTTGTGTTGACTTCAATATAGACTGAAACTATGAAAACTACCGGTTCATAGGTTTCTCTATTAATGATTAATAGCTTACTCTAAAAGACTTATGCAATAACTGTGAAAGATTAACGCAAATAAGGTCCTATTAAGCACCCCTTTATTTTTCAAATTTCTAACCACCCTGGGCCTTTATTAGGTCTAATATGGTACTTGAATTTGTTGTTAACAGTTTAGCCAGGACCAACAAACAAATCAAATGAAATAGGGACTATATATGAGTTCAATTTGATGAGGTTCAACTGTTTTTAAAATGAAAGAAGAAGAAAAGAGAAATATTATTTCTTTCTTATCCTTTTATTGTTGTTGAGATCTTTCATCAGTAGTGATACTGAAGTACTTCCAAAGGCTATACTTAATTGTATTTCTGACACTTGAATTTACAGAGTATTGGATCTTGTGACATCCAAGAAAGGAAAAGACAACTTAATGGAAGAGCAAGGAAACAAATATTTGACATATTTTGGATAATTGGTTAAGAACACAAATCAAATAGATCCATGTTTCCTTCTGAAGAATATTCTTTGTATACTAGTTATCTGCCCTTGCGAGTAGGTATTGATCGTGACGTCATTATTTGGTGATGAAAATTTACATTGTTTTCTCTGAAAAAAAAGATAAACTCGTAAGCACATGCCACAATCAATACCTACCCACAAGGGAAGTTAACTCTACAAATACAGGATAGAATAACATGAATACTTGTATAGTACAATTTGTAATATTTGAAGCAACAAACAAGGAGGAAAGGTCTTACTTTTGAACCATAGTTACATGTGTTTATGAAACACGGTTAGGTTCAACCACAACATTATGTGAAGTTTATGGAGTTGATGATTACATTCTTTATAGACAGGTGTCTTTTACATGGAGGTCAATAAAATACTGAATTGCACCAAATGTGTTGATGATTTTTTGTCCTTTATAGGTAGGTGTCCTTTATAGCAGTTATGATTGTACATTTATCAGAATTAGGATGTTTTAAAGTTACTATATAAAATATTACAAAAAACTTCCTGATAAATATCATCAATAACATTGATGCACTCAATAATATTTTACAACAAACAACAAAGAATAACACATAACTATCCCTTATGAAAAGTAGAATTATTTCGTATGAATATGTCAAATAGTTTTGTTGTAAAATCCTGACCATGTTTCATAACCACCAAAATTGGTTCAAGAATCTTTAACTAACTATGTTCAAACACTAACAACTATTCATATTTTTTTGTCATATAAACAAAGATTTAAAATTACACAATTTAAATTTTTACAAACAATTTAATGATCACCACATATACATTGCTTCATATACATTTTATGAAATGTAAATAAACATATTTCATGACTGTTGTCCAATGGGCCTCAAAGCTTGGCTTAAAAAAATCTGAAAATGCCCCTTCATGGAGAAAGCATGTATCGTTTTTATATTTCTCATATAAAAACAAATACCAGTGTAATTCATTCTTTTAGAAATATCTCCTTCTTTCATGAAAGATATCTGTATCATGTCTCCTCGATAGATACATTTAAGGTTAAAACTGGATTTGCACTCTTCTAAGAAGAAAATCTTAACACAAGATCTTCAAGCTTCAAGGAGAAGGGCTACAAATCTAGAGTTCAGAAATTACACAAGTAGAAGATGGCAAATCAAGTTAGACTCAGAATTTAAATCATGTACGGGAGACAATTCATTAATGGAAATCCAAAGGGAAAAATAGAATAAATAAAAAATTATTTATATTTCATTCACATTATGTCAATGCAAGCATGGATCAAATCCTGGAGATATCTTCTTTGTAAAGATGGAAATCAAACAAGAAGTTGGTGATTGATGTGCAATTGTGTAACAATGAAAAATAAACATAACAAAATTATTCATTCTGACTAAAAAAAAAAAAATCATGGCAAGCAATCTTAACAATAAAGAGATGGATTACAAGTGATACTGTGCCCTAATTATATGATCTGTGTTAAACATTCATAACAGTTTTATTGTTTAGCAAACAGTATTTAGTATGAAAATGTATGGATAAAGATTTTTAAATGTTAGCCGTTATAAACAATGTCTGCTAGAACATGAGAAAAATGTGAACATTTATTCCAACAATTTCCTAAAGCCTTGATTAATCAAATCAAAAACATTATTTTTAATCACTCGAAAAATTGACTTGTAAATGATATGTGGGATCAAAGTTTCTGGAGTTGTTGCCATATTAATATAGGCAAAAGGCAAGTAGCACAATGTCAGACACCTTGACTACTTGACCACCATGATCCTGAGGTACAGGGTCAGTGTGAAGTATCAGATACCTGGACCACTTGACCAACATGACCCTGAGGTGAATGGTCAGTGTGAAGTATCAGACATCTTGAACACTTAATTGACCATTATGGTCCTGAGGTAGATGGTCAGTTAGAAGTATCAGTCACCTTGACCACTTGATCACCATAACCCTGAGGTGGAGGATCAGTGTGACCTGTTGACCACCATGGCCCTGAGATGGAGGGTCAGTGTGACCAGTTGACCACCATGGCCCTAAGATGGAGGGTCAGTGTGACCAGTTGACCACCATAGCCCTAAGGTGGAGGGTCAGTGTGACTAGTTGACTACCATGGCCTGAGGTGGAGGGTCAGTGTGAAGTATCACAGACCTTGACCAGTTGACCACCATGGCCCGAGGTGGAGGGTCAGTTTGAAGTATCACAGACCTTGACCAGTTGACCACCATGGCCTGAGTTGGAAGGCCATTGTGAAGTATCACATACCTTGACCAGTTGACCACCATGGCCTGAGTTGGAAGGCCATTGTGAAGTATCACATACCTTGACCAGTTGACCACCATGGCCTGAAGTGGAAGGTCAGTGTGAAGTATCACAGACCTTGACCAGTTGACCACCATAGCCCTGAGATGAAAGGTCCGTGTGAAGTATCAAAGACCTTTATCACCACCATGGCCCTGAGGTGGAGAGCCGTTAATTAAATATCATACATTTGTATCAGAGCTACTATGGACTCATTAGTCAATGTTACTTTTCACCAAGGAATAAAGATACCATATATTGAAGATGGTATTTCAAACTGGTGAACCTAAATGTTTTGATAGATAGTTTCCTTACAAGCTTTCACAAATGTAGAGATAAATCAAATGGACTGATTCTACTTTGAAGAAAGTAAGAAAAACATATTGCAAGAAATCAAAGTAATAGGCAATATTTACAGCAAAATTTAACTCTAATCAGTTACGATATTGCTTGTCTAAAATATAGGCTCTAATGACTCTAATAATATATTATAATATTCTAAATTTACAGAAACTTATTTAAAGTGTTGCAACAGAAAGGCGGAGGTAAGCGGTCCACATAACATGCAGGTACAAGAATTAGATCCAACATTTAAGCATATGAGACACAAAAGAAGCACAAAATATACAGCAGTCATGTGAATGATTGTTAACAAAATGATGATTAGCTGTCAGAGGTTAAAAATTCCTTTCTTCATGATGAGTTTGTTTTTCTTATGAATTTCCCCTGATACCACCCCCCCCTGTCACACAGCGACACGCCCTACTCCACAGCCACATGCCGTATGCCAGAGAGACAGGACCACAGTTATAGACGGGTGATTATCCCTTGGTGTAGCACTGAGGTGTTTCTATGACGATTATGACATCACTCTCCTTTTGTTTCTCCCTCGTCTGGTTCCAAAGCTTCTACATCATCATCGTCGTCATCCTCTCCTAGCACCTCTACGTCATCATCGTCATCTAAACCGAAACAAAGTCAACAATGCGTTATGATTGTTTCGTTATTAACGCCCCCCCACCCCCATTCAGTTTTCATTACTATGATATTTAAGCTATGTTTTAAGCTTTTTGTGACCATTTGAATCAGTATTTAAAAATAGTTAAGTTATCTACACTATGTTTAAAGATATTTGTGACCATCTAAATCAATGCAGACCATAAATCTTACAATCGATAGTCTATGATAGAAGTCAAAAGTTAAAATATTGGTCACAGTGATTCAGGTTTGACACATTAAACATGGTTAACTTACCGATACTGCAAACCAACATATTTTCATGTATTACTCAAGACAATAACAAGTCGGGAAAATAAATCATAATAATTTAGCTTCAGCTACAAGTACTACTGAACATTTTACTTCAAATCACAAAAGGAAATTGCTGCGAAAAAGATTAGGCACGAAACACGAATATCATGTATCCGCAAAAATAATTTGGTTTACAGTATGAAGTCGAATGACATGATTGTCAATATTGTAGCCTTCATTTACATCATACAGATTTGTCAATATTGTAGCCTTCATTTACATCATACAGATTTGTCAATATTGTAGCCTTCATTTACATCATACAGATTTGTCAATATTGTAGCCTTCATTTACATCATACAGATTTGTCAATATTGTAGCCTTCATTTACATCATACAGATTTGTCAATATTGTAGCCTTCATTTACATCATACAGATTTGTCAATATTGTAGCCTTCATTTACATCATACAGATTTGTCAATATTGTAGCCTTCATTTACATCATACAGATTTGTCAATATTGTAGCCTTCATTTACATCATACAGATTTGTCAATATTGTAGCCTTCATTTACATCATACAGATTTGTCAATATTGTAGCCTTCATTTACATCATACAGATTTGTCAATATTGTAGCCTTCATTTACATCATACAGATTTGTCAATATTGTAGCCTTCATTTACATCATACAGATTTGTCAATATTGTAGCCTTCATTTACATCATACAGATTTGTCAATATTGTAGCCTTCATTTACATCATACAGATTTGTCAATATTGTAGCCTTCATTTACATCATACAGATTTGTCAATATTGTAGCCTTCATTTACATCATACAGATTTGTCAATATTGTAGCCTTCATTTACATCATACAGATTTGTCAATATTGTAGCCTTCATTTACATCATACAGATTTGTCAATATTGTAGCCTTCATTTACATCATACAGATATAAACAAAACAGAAATATTTAACAGGGTTTTTGCCAGCTATTTTTGGAAATTGACCATAAGTAAAAATTTGGAAATTATCAACGGTGTTTTTCAAAATTTGGAAAATATAAAAAGTATAAATTTAATCAAAACATTTTTAATTTGGAAAGTTCTGGGAAAAATATATGATCTTTGCCAAATGCCTTCAACTTTTACAAGATATCTATATTATTGTCGTAGCTTTTCACATCATTTGCAGGTTTTAACTTAATTTTACCACAAGTGGGAAAATCTTGACTGAATTTGGGAAAATGCAGTGCTATATTTTTCAATTGGGAATGGGTCCTTTTACCGGACCCTACAAAGGCCTGGCAAAAACCGTCTTACCTTCTTCGTCCTCAACTGAATCTATTGTTTCTCCTAAACCATTTGTTTCATCTAATTCATCGTCGTCATCATCATCTATTTGGTATACTTCTTCATCTGTCAAAGTGGAACCAAATTATAATCTTAGTAAAGTTAATGATGAGAGATAAATGACACTTAATTAAATGGTCGACAGCTGCGCTCTATGACCAAGGTAATTGCTTCATAATCCCCAGCTTTCTGTATTTGCATAAATATTACAGAGTTATCTCCCCTTACAGGTGGGTATTGATTGTGATGCCATGTGTTAGCAAGCGTCACGTCGTATGTTTTAAAGAAAACGATGTGAATTTCGCTCACGTAATGATGACATCACTATCATGCCTAACCGTATGGGAGATAACTCTGTAATATATATAAAGACGGAATAGTTATTATAATTGAAACATTGACCCAATCACCCTAAATTCAAAATGTCCAAGATATTTTGATTATCTATACACAGTGAATTTTGGTAACTATCTGTTAAGAAATGAAGCCATTCAAGTCATGAAAGTGCTGATAGACTTCTCAACTTCATTTTCAATCATTTTTTGACTGAAGGTGGAGGGGGGGGGGCAAAGATCGAGTAGGAAGGGGGAGGAGGGATAAACCTCTTACCATCATCTAATTCATCATCTTCATCGTCATCATCTCCCAATACAACTACAGAATCTTCATTCTCATCGTCATGGTCACTGTAAATATCAAGATTATGTTTTTAAATACTAAATTCTGGTATCTAATAGAAAATTTATAATAGGACGTGATTTTTTCCAATTTCTATGTATACAATACAATATAAATCATAAATAACCAATAGACTTTTGGAATAAGTAATTTTAAGTCCAAAATAGTGAAAATGTGAGTCTTGTAAGCATGCTTTAATTCAATCATGCATACAATTCTTTTGTCATTCTATATCTACACAGAAAGTATAAATCTGAAGTATCAATTAGGAAATTTAGCCACAAATTGGGATGGCCAATTTCGATTGTGAATAAAGTCCTATATTGGCCCTGAAATGTACTACTGAGTAGACCCTGCATTACTTGTTATTTATGCAGATCAAAATTATCGCGATTTTGATTAAAAACAAATTTCAGCAGTTCTAAATTTTTGTGATCTGTTTTTAATAGATTATAATAATTCAACTTTTCTTTATATTTTTCAGTTAAAATTTAGCAAATTTAGTAACGTCCAGAGAAATTGTTACATTATCATATCCGTTGAAATAACCTGCTTTATGGTAATTATCGACTAGACTCAACTTACCCTACACCATTCTCGCCAACCTCTATGTCTGGGGCCAGGTAATACTGTAAGGGGTTTGGCCACATATCATCCTTTATCACCTAAAAAGTACATATCATGTACAACATTCAATTCCTGTTAATATCATGTAAAACATTCAATTTCCTGTTTATATCCGGTACGACATTCATTTTCCTGTTAATATCATGTATCATATACAACATTCAATTTCTGTTTATATTATGTATAATTACATTCAATTCCTGTAAATATGAAATAAGAGGCCAAAGAACCTACTAATAACATGCTATTTCAACTCTATATGAAATATAAGGAACAAATACTAATTTCTATTTTTCTGCATAATGATACTAGTAAATGTATATATTCTACATTACCTTTATAGAAAATAATTGCAAGTTGATTTGCAAAAAGCAGTAAATTTTCATTTATCATAACAATTCATCTGATAATTAAATCCATCGATATCAGTGCTAAGATCATTAGTACTTAATAAGTTAGATTAGATTGTCTGTTAATTAGGCAATGTCATTGAACTCTCAAGTGCTAAATAGAAGTTGAAGATCTTAATCAGAATTGTATTTTAATCAAATGAACCAATAACAAAATCGTATAGAACTTTGATATATGCACTAATTCATTTACTCTTGAAGACACATTTGGACTAAAACAGTCCATTTTAGAATGAAATTTCAGGCGTGAGTGGGTTAATTAAAGCTACACATTCATGACTTTTACATAATGTCAAGTATTCTGTATTTGCATATTACATACAGAGTTACTTGCCCTTGCACATAGGTATAGATTGTGATGGCATGTGTTTGCAAGCATAATGTCATACCTTTCAGAGAAGAATATGTGGGTTTCCCTCACAAAACAATGACATCACAAGAGATACCTACCCACAAGGGAAGTAACTCTGTAATATACAAAGACACAATAGTATCACCTACCTCTGCAATATCGTCTGCTGATGGGTCAGTGTTGTCTTGGAACCAGTGGAAAAACGTCCGTGAGTAGCCATGTCTGCGTTTCCTGTTGGCGACCTGTGCCTGAGCGCGCTTCGTCAAGTCCATATTGTCTTTCCATTCAACTTTGGTGGATTTGGATGCTGGGTCACCTATGAAGTATACAGGGATTGAACAGTGTTTTTTTTGCATTAATGGTAGTATATATGAACACAATAATGAAAAACAGATATAGTCAATGTTAGGTTTTATTCGGCAAGTTGTAGATCCGGCCTTCGGCTGCCACTTTCCGAAGGGTAAATTGCGCTCCATTGTGCTGTATAGTTTAATATTTCTCTACTTTATCCCGCATTACTATTCGTATCCTATTATGTCATCGTGTTCGTTTTGTATGTCTCGATAAACTTAAGGGGCAGATCGCCTCGAAAATTTGACAATTTTGTTTTTTCCACAGGGTTGGAATTACTTCCTTGTCCCATACATAGTGACATATATATACATGCATACATGTTTATCTATATATATAGATAATATTCTGTCTACTATATTTATATAATTACGTGTCAATCAAAAATGTTTCTCTTTACAAGTGTAGAGTGAGTTGTGTGTTTTCATCATTTTCTCAGATACAATTGAATATTAAGGATAATTCTTGCTCATTCTGTGATGTTAAACCAGGGCATAGTTTCATGAATACATGTACATGTATTCCTTATATAATATAACTTATAGGAAAGCATTACAAAATTGACAGAAAATCTAAGTTAAAAAGTCCTCCTTTAAATCTCATGCTGTATTACTTTTTCACATAGAATTATAAATAAAGGAATTTCTTAAAGTTAAGAAATATTCATGAAACTGGGCCCTGTACAGGTTTAATTTCTTGATATGTATCAAACTTCACATGTAGAAATTCAAAATTAAAAAATTTGCTTTACTTTAATTATAAAGTTTAGTTGAGAACTTCAAACTACCTGATTTTTTTTAGTAACAAGAAAATACATTTTTCACTGTATTATGGTTCAAGGATTCACAGTAATTAAACTTACCTGTTGTAGCTAAATGGAATTCTTTGGACAGACTACTGTTGTTGAAGTATGGGTTGGAAGAAAAAGAGAAATTTATCCTGTAACCAGATTTGATATCTTCAAATTCCTCAACTTCAACCTGCAAGAGAAAATCCTTGTTTTAAGATGTTATCATTATTTTCTATTAACTTCTAACTCATTATTAATAACTGAATTCATGAACTGAAAGTGAAAGCCAATTCCTTATTCCCCACCTTGGTCAACAATAATTCTGTAACCTTAGCATTTTTTTGGGTTAAAATAATGTATACCAATTATTGTATTCCAATGGTATAAGTGTATATGTATACTGTACATTTCAGACTACTAGACAATATTACATTTCTATATGAAAATTCAATGAAATATTTAGAATTTTATAGTTTTTCAAGTGGGTAAAATGAGTTTAGGCAAGCAAACAATATTTTCATTTCAGCCCAATATATAAATGTAATTACCGGTATATATAAAGCTTAGTTAATTAGAAAACCATCAATTTACACGACTCACCATGTTTAGGTAGTGTAAGCACTCTTCTTCTTCCTCATCGAGGATGGCAGAAATTTGTGGATGGTTAACAAACTGAGATACATGTTAAGGATGCTTTGGAATGAAAAGATGAAGCATGAATTTTGAAACAATATTACAACCAATTTTAACAACATATCATATAGGGAATTCAAAGATATATAAGTAATTTTCTCTTTGTTTCTGGCTTTCTGATTGGCTATTCATTTTTTTTCATTCAATGATGAAAAAAAATATAATATTTTATAATATTTTTCATTCAATGATGAAAAAAAATCCTGAGAATGGCGTGGAAACCCGACGTTATGGTGACGTCACAATAGAAACATTAATGTTGCGTATTGATTTGGAAAAAATAATCCCTTGGAAAAAATCAATGGAATCGTATGTGTAAACATATTTTATTTTATAAAGTAGCCTGGAAAATTAATTATAAGCATTGAAGTCACTATTTTTCTAATTTCATTGGATTATGAAATAAATTTTGTTTGCAAACTTCTGGAATTCACACAGTTTGCAAACAAAATTTCAGGCTAAAATATTTTCAGATTGGGAAAAAATCTATCAAATTAGGAAAATTCTAGTCTAAATCTCATTGGGAATGGGGCCGAATATCGGCCCCTGAGAGACCCTAGAAAAAGCCCTGGTGTTGAACGTTGAGTTATTTAATCACTAGTCCAAATTAAATACATACAGCCATTTTGCTTAAGGCAAGCACTTCAAATTCAGTCCTGATCAGTTTTCATTGTTTTACCCCAATTACAGTCTGGATGCTTTCATGAACAAAAATTCTCACAAAATGATGCATTCAGACTGAAATAATCGCATAAAGAATGCACTCAAAATGTGTTGAAAAATGCAATTGACCACTGCTCTTGTAAATGTAGCATTTAATGATATTAATCAAATGGGGAGCCACTAGTCCAATCGGACTAGTTCATTACAATGGGCACTAGTCCGGCTGTAAAATTACTAGTCATGGGCATCGGACTAGTGCTTAAAGTCGCAGACTGTTATAATTTATTATCAGATACCAAATAAATACAAAATACACACAGGTATCAAATGAAATGGGAATGTAAAACAAGATTGATTAATAGAATCTTTATCTTTCCCTACCCTAGGTAGGATTCTTTTTCTCCTCTCCCCCATACAAAAGAAAAAGAAGAGATGATAGCCTAAACGGAAGCATTTTCATCACGATATGAACATGGTTCCATCGTCAGCACGTTGATATTGATGATGTCATCGACAATGCACGCCAAGGCCACACCGCATGAAGTCATGACATCACATAATTGTCTTCAGTCTCAAAAGGTTATAGCGTACAATCCGTCATACCTTAGGGGTTGACAGAGAAATCTTCTAGGGTAAAACCGGTGACAAATCAGTGAATGGTGGGAAAAAATTTGGTCACAAAAGTTATAAGCATAACATTAATACAATATTTCAGCTTATCATCACCTTCTGAACATTTTAATTTAATCAAAATTTAATTTTCATAATGCAAGTTGTCTTATGTTTCCAGCGTCATCCTCATTACTGCATGTTTATTACATGTGCCAGACAGCAAAATTGCGAAATGAATCTTCATCGTTTACATATAGATTATGCAGGTAATCCTGCATTTGTGTTTTTTTCTTTTCTTTTTTTTTTTTGGGGGGGGAGGGGGAAGTAGAGGGCCTTTAACAGGTTGGGGACCATCCCGTATATGCAGGATAGTCCTGCATTTGAGTAATAGTCCTGTATTTGAGGGATAAATTTGTTGCTCAAATGCAGGATTATGTGAAATGAAAATGGATAAAGTTGTTTTAAAAATTTGTATCAAAAAAGGGCGTCATCATTTTCAGATACCCATATAACTAATTGAAAACTTTATGTATTTGTTTATGAACTATTGAATTCTATTACCTCACTTTGTAATAAAGTGACAATTTAGGTGCTCTCCATAGACTACAGTGTATAGCCATCAGGGAAATTTAGTGCAAATGTCATGGTTGATTGACTTTTACATGTGTTCTATTTTTAGCCCCATAGTAAGCAATAGAGGTGATTTTGTTTGTGACTTTTACAAACATTTAGATGATGAAATTTGTTTCCATTTGAGTAATAATGTGGAAAGTTGTATTAGTGATGATGCCATATAAAAATTATGATGCCATTTTTTGATGACAATGTTTAAATCAACTTTATCACTTTTCATTTCATAGAATCCTGCATTTGCGTAACAAAATTATCCCTCAAATACAGGACTATTACTCAAATGCAGGACTATCCTGCATATACGGGATGGTCCCCAACCTGTTTAACAGAATTGCTTGATGAAATATATAATGCATAAATGGATATAGCCAATATTAAATATCAGTGCAATTTTTCAAAGCCATAAAATTTAATAACGTAAAAAGTTTTTATTTATGACAAAAGCTTCTTTTTCTTCTATGTTTTAATAAAAGTCTTTTCAATTTTCATAAGTGGCATACTGTCATGAATATTACTGTTTTTTATATTTTTTTTAAATTTAACAAAATTGAATGTTTGCAATTTTGTCTCATTATAAGATATAATAATATGTACATTATTGAAGTTGACAGAGCCTTTTCCCATTTAGTTTAAGAGTTTTAAAAATTTGAATTTCAATAGTAGTGTGTTACCTAACTTTCCATCTTGATTATCTCCCTTATTGGGTCTCGAACTATTTTCACATTGCACATGTGCCTGTTCGAAAAAGACAAAAATCAACATACATCGTTTTCACGGTTACCTTATGATACATCTTACTTCCATTTCTGCAATAAAATATGATTAGAAATTTTCACTCGCGACACCGATCGATTGTCGGTTTCCCTTCTAAAAACATGGCCACTTTCTTCTCCAAAACGCACCAAGAACATTCCGAGTTGTTGTTAAAATCGACACAAAGGATACTGCAGTGACCCAAAAATTAGGGATCTTTTTGATGAGTTCATTTCGTTGATCAAAATGAGGCTTTCTCAATTTGTTATACTTCTGCTCAACTTTCAATATCTCCTCACTCGCTTTCTCATTTAGAACGTCAATATCGTTTTGACAAGCGTCTATATCTTCCAAAGCCTTTTGTGTATCTGCATCAAAATCTTGACCCTGATCACCTTCGGATACCTCTATCGGCTCGTCGACTTTCTGCATCTTTGCCGGGGGTCCGGTGTCGGTCGACATATTTCTTACTTAACCTGTGTCTTCTGTTCGTTTGTGAGATTTACCTTTCTTCTCTTTTGAAAAGTTGATAAATTTGCGCGAATACGCACGCTCCTTGCTGGAATACTGAGGACTGGAGAAAGCGGAACGTTGATTGGCTTCTAAAAATAAAACTTTGCGATTATGTTCCTCTTCAACCAATGGCATTGGTCGTTACAGAATCTCTAGAAATGGCGTATAAATATCCGGGCACTTGTCAATAATAAAATGGCGGAGGAAGAAACGACAGATTCACGAATTAATGAAAACAACGACAATATCTTTGAGATCTTGCAAAAACAAACTTCTATGCGCATGACACTGGATACATTTGATGACCAAATTAGTGAAAATGGTAATGACATATTGTTTAATCTAAAACGGGATCAAAAAGGATACAGAAACTTGCCGGGATTGCAAATCACACATGCTGCACATGTTGCGAAGGAGGATAAAAATAAACAATCTGACTCTCCAGTGACATCTTCACCTCCAGATCAAAAGCGTCTGAAAATAGCAACCATTCCAACCACACATATTCCGGATCCATGTGTCAGTCCAGATACTGGCAAAAGGAGACGAATCCAGCATGATTATCGTAGACTGTCAAATTCCGGATATTTGGATGACTATGTTGGAAGTGAAAGACGTTTTTCATCAACAAGTGATTCATCTGAACTAAGTGGTTCTCCATCACCTCCAAAACAAAAACCACTGCAAAAGCCACCAAATGGAATGAATGGGACGGCGAAAGGTATTTTGCTATAAGCGAATTACAAGTTCATGACAGCATGCACGTAGACACACGATTAGAGAAATCGATGATCTTATTCTCTTGACCTTTAATATGATAACATGCTTGAAACTGTTAAAATTGTATGTTGTTATATAACTTAAGTATGCAAAAGTTCATTGTTATTTAAGGATGCAAAAATCCTTTTCACTTACTTATAATACTTCTTAATATATACCATCTTTTATATAATTAGCAGTAATTCATTTTATTACAAAACCTTTAAAAACCTGTACACTATAACAGCTTCATATAATCGGTTAATAGCATATTATTTTGAAGCATTGTTTTGGATGATAGCATATTATATTTTGAAGCATTGTTTTGGTTAATATATTATTTTGAAGTATTGTTTCAGTTAATAGCATATTATTTTGTAGCATTGTTTTGGTTAATATATTATTTTGAAGTTTTGTTTCAGTTAATAGCATATTATAATTTGTACTATTGTTTTGGTTAATATATTATTTTGAAGCATTGTTTCGGCTAATATCATATCACTTTAAAACACTTTTTGCATCTAAACGACCAAGGCTATATAGGTAAGTGATGCTCTGATTATCGAATAAAAAAAATTGGTTGACTAAAGAAAAAATGTAAGCGCGCTCCATTAAGATTTCGATTAATCGAAATAAATGCATTTTAAACTGAATACAGCGTGAGTTTAAAGAATAATGTTACGTTTCATATACATGTGTTCACGAACATGAAAATGTCTGTTCCATCCTTGACGATAATGTATTGTTTATTCACTATAAATGCGGAATCTTTGGGATTAGATATCATTTACTGTGAAAAAAGTGTTTTCGAATGTAAATATAAGCTTTGAACTGCATTCAGTTGGAAATTACAAGAGCATTGCTGATTAGACTTTGCTAACCAAGGGTATTCAGTCCGATGCTCTCCCAGCTGCAACCCCAAACATTACGAAATTTGCCGGTCCGACGGACATGTCCGGCAAAATTTGACTCAGACCACCTATTTTAAAATCCCGTCCGGACCAACCGTCCCACAACTATAGAATACCAGACAGGGTTACTTGTTAAAAGCCGGTTGCCAGCAAAAATAATCGTCTATTTCCTTGTTTTTAAACGGCTATTTTTATCAGAAATAAATATTGGTTACCACAGGAGCCGGCGGCCCCCAACTACCTATTGATAATTTTCAACCATCTATTAAAAAATTTAGTGAGAACCCTGCAGAAGTCATGATCAGTAGAAGTATAACCCAGGTGCTGAATCTGGCAAAAACGTAAATAAACTGCATATGATAATCATGAAAACAGCTGCCTGGATACTAATAGCAGGAAGTTATGTTTACTTCAAAAATTCATATTTATGTTCGGTCTGGAAAAAAATTGTGTGGTCTGGCTTATTCACAATCCATCCCGGTCTGAATGTCCGTCAATTTTTTTACAACTTTCGCGATGTCTGCAACCCTTGGTGGATCTTGTATTGAAATTGAAGGTGTTGAAATTGAAGTGACCGCTTTCAAATTCTGATTGGATGCTTCTAGGTTAGGCAACCAATGATAACGGGGCTTTGATATTTTAAGCGATAGTAGTGACCTGTTTGTATATTACATGCCTTTCAACAACGTCGCGACCAGTATTTAACCAAATCATATTACTAACTATTTAAACAATTATTAAATGTTTTAGACCAGCTAAATGAAGAACCTGGATACTCTGCTCTCCAATCAGAAAGGAAAGTAAATACATGCATGGTTTCTGTTTCACAAAGTTAAACAAATTATGCAATTATAAACTGAGGTCTTGACAAAATTGGATATTGAAGCATGAAACAATTTTTTCAACCACACATCATGATTCAAGCCTATTAGTCGCGATCGGTTGCCTATTACATAAATTGAAGGGGCGCAACTGTTGTGATTCAGCAGGGGGCGTAGTGCGGAAACTTCAATTTCGATGCGAGATCTGCCAAGAGATGAAGGGAGAGCATCTGACTGAATACCCTTGGCTAGCGTAGTTGAGGGGGGTGGGGATTCAAAAAGCTTCTTTCAGATCCATTTAGAAGTCTAACTTGGTAGAATACACAATACATATGGTCACTTTATGGTGTTCATGAAAGAATCTGCATTTGTATACATAGATTACTGTTGCAGTTCTTTAGATGCCACACAAACATTTTCATTATTCTAACTAGCAAATTATAAGCTTTGATATTTCCACTTAACTTTAATTAAAAGATAACATGGCTGTGATATCATCTATTGTTATAGCTTGAGGTATAGTCGGAGCAAAGTCTACTATTATCACCTACTACTGTGGAATAGTTACCTTTTGCTTTGGAATGGTTTGTGAACTATTCCACAGGAAAAGGTAACTATTCCAAAGTTCTTTCACAGACACTGTATCCATAACCCAAAAAAGAATTCACTTGAAGAAATCCAGAAGAGAAAAGATTAAATCCCATGAGGCAAATGATGAATTTTCTGCCAAAATGAAATTACAGATGCTTTAATTTACATGTTTTTTTTCCATATTTTGTATATATATATTTTGATATATTTTGTAAGAAGATAATAATTCCCAAGGAATACTTTCAAAAAACACACTCTTTTGCAACATGATTTCACTATTCTGTGTATATACCCAAAACATTAAGGAATATTTTATTGTTGTTTTTAGCTCACCTGGCCCGAAGGGCCGGTGAGCTTATGTCATGGCGCGGCGTCCGTCGTCCGTCCGTCCGTCCGTCCGTCAACATTTCCTTTAAATCGCTACTAGTCATAGAGTTCTGCATGGATTGTAACCAAATTTAGCCACAAACATCCTTGGGGGAGGGGGAACAGAACTTGTATAAATTTTGGCTCTGGTCCCCCGGGGGCAGGAGGGGCGGGGCCCAATAGGGGTAATAGAGGTAAATCCTTTAAATCGCTACTAGTCATAGAGTTTTGAATGGAATGTAACCAAATTTGGCCACAAACATCCTTGGGGGAGGGGGAACAGACCTTGTATAAATTTTGGCTCTGACCCACCGGGGGCAGGAGGGGCGGGGCCAAATAGGGGAAATAGAGGTAAATCCTTTAAATCGCTACTTGTCCTAGAGCTCTACATGGATTGTAACCAAATTTGGCCACAAACATCCTTGGGGGAAGGGGAACAGAACTTGTATAAATTTTGGCTCTGATCCCCAAGGGGCAGGAGGGGCGGGGCCCAATAGGGGAAATAGAGGTAAATCCTTTAAATCGCTACTAGTCATAGAGTTCTGCATGGATTGTAACCAAATTTGGCCACAAACATCCTTGGGGGAAGGGGAACAGAACTTGTATAAATTTTGACTCTGGCCCCCCGAGGGCAGGACGGGTGGGGCCCAATAGGGGAAATAGAGGTAAATCCTATAAATCACTTCTTGTCCTAGAGTTTTGCTTGGATTGTGACCAAATTTGGCCATAAACATCCTTGGGGGAAGGGGAACAGAACTTGTATAAATTTTGGCTCCGACCCCCTGGGGGCGGGAGGGGTGGGGCCCAATAGGGGATTTAGAGGTTAATATTAAAATTCCTTCAGAAAAGAAACAATGAACCTGTATTCAGAACAATACTTGGCATTACAAACCAGGTGAGCGATACAGGCCCTCTGGGCCTCTTGTTTCTTCTAAACTTCGCTCTAAGGCCTAGGCCTGTGCTGCATGGGAAAAGATTTTTACCCAAATCACTTTAAATTCATATCCGAAAATCATCAATCACCACTACATATCTAGAGCTACATATTTATGGTACATGTCCTCTATGTTGATTGTTGAGCATTGAAAACTCAACTGAGGAAATGTTTCAGTGAGTACCATATAGTACCTGTGCATGGATCTTTTAAAAAAAAATCATGCAGATCATGATTCTTGTTCTCGGAGTAAGGTAAATAAATAGATCATGAATAGGTCTCAAGGTTTAAATAAGTAGTAAGGGTTTACCTGGGGTAGTGGAATAGTTAAAGTGAATAGTCGGGCAAAGAAAACCAGTCTAAATGCGTTCATTGGCCTTCCAAAAGTTCTCATATATTAATACTACTGCCAAGTTCTGCTTACGTTTCCCAGTTCTGACCATTAAAGTAAAGGAAAGTTGAAAGCATTGAAAGCGAGGCTGCGTGTAAATGAAACCACGGACATAGTCATCCGGGAGGACGTTTTAGGATTCCTATACTTTAAATTAATTTCTTCGTACGCAGACAGATTTTGGCGAGAGATTTTATTTATCTATTTCATAAGAAATTATACTGGATACATTCACACCATTTTTACCGACTTTAGCCATCCTTGCCCGACTGTTCACTTTAAACAATACCCAGTGTAATAGATGATAGTACCAGTGACATTCAGTGCCATGTTTTAAAAATAAGAAACACCTAAAACTGTGGAATAGTCATCAAGATAACGAATAGTTCTCGGCCCTTATCTTAACTATTCCACAGTTTTCGGTGTTTCTCCTATACATATGTCTAATGAAAGAAAAGAAAATGTTTCCCTGCCTTGATTCATGCATGTTAGAGAAAACTCACTAATGTATTAATAGGTTTAAAGTCAGTACTGATGTAATTATTATATATAATTGTAAATTGTATATTGATGCATTATCAATATATATATTGATCCTTGAAATGAGCTACAAATGTATAATCCATAACACTCACATGCACTATTGAATCACAGCTGAAATTGTAAATTAAAATAGAATAGTTTTTAAAAAAGTATGATTTCTACATATACCTTACTGTTGTAAATTAATTTTATGAAATTTCCAATTGTGATATTTCAGCAGCTACATCACCATCCAAGCATGACCGACAGCCCGACTGTGACAACTGCGGTACAGATGATCATAACAGCATGACGTCAAGTCCAGAAAAGATCCTAAAGTTGGCTATGAGTAACAGGCAGGGCTCCAGGGATGGTGACAGTGATCAGAAGGACCGTCATCGGCACCGACACCACCATTCGGGGGAGCACCATCACAAACATTCGCACCACAAACATCGGCACCACCATCACAAAGAGCAGCGACAGACGACTCCTACAAAAACACCGCTAGTCACTCTCAATGGTAAACAGGAATACCACGTCATTCCGCAACAGACGGGTGGTCTCACGCTCAAAATCTCAGGTAAGAAACGAATCGTCAATAACTGTGGGGTGCAAGTCAATCTCCGTCGCCGGACAGAGAACAAAGGAGTGCAGGTACCGTCAGGTTCATCAACTAGCAAGGATGTTCAAATGGTGGCGTCGGGTTCATTCTCACCAAAGAAAGGTCTTTCCAGGGTGTCCCGCGGTACACAGACAGACAAAAAGACAAGCAAATATAACACAGACCCTACGGCAAGTAATGGGGAACAAAAAGTGGAAATAGACACAAAGCCTATGAGTGCTATAGACGTGATGAAAAATGTAAAAACAGAGTGTTCTCAAGTCGTACACTTAAGGAAAGGACAGAACTTGGTGGATTCCAATTTGCCTTTTTCCAATTCTAAATATAAGAATTTTATGCACATAGAAAAATATTCAAATGGAGGAGCACTTGTCTTACATGTTTACCAGGATGAAATCAATCATCTTTCCAAGGAAGAACGTGTGGAACTAGTGAAGGACTATTTTGATTTTGTGTACGGCGAAAGCCCTGAAGGTGTTTCAAACTGTGTTATGGGTATTGTTCACGATGCGATGGCATCCCAACCTGATTTCATTGACTATTTTGCAGAGAATCATCCAAATATGACTGTTAAGGCAGGTATCTTAGGTAAATCAGACATTGAGAGTTTATCAATGGTGAAGTACCGAGAACAGGTAATAAAATCCTATCAGAATGGCACCTTTCGTACAGGTCCTTTGTTACAAATTAGTCTGGTAGGGACAGTTCACGAGGAAGTGGGCGACTACTTTCCCGACTTTCTAGATTCTTTGGAAGAAGACGCGTTCCTGAAGGCTGTGATGCCCTGGGGTGAGAGGTCAGTTGTGCACCCCCCTAGAAACCTCAGTAACGACGGTCCCATCCTGTGGGCTCGGCCAGGAGAACAGATGGTACCTACTGCTGACATGCCAAAGTCGCCCTACAAACGCAAACGGTACGTTACACCTGAGTAATGTGTTCAGCGTCACAAGGTATTTCGCAAAATATTCATCACTTATGGATGATATAATTTAAACAAATGTAATATTTATCATTATTTTCTGGACATGGGCTTATTATTAACAGATTAAAAACACCTGATATCTGCACCCATGTGATGATAAAGTAATTGCAAAGAATGAATATTCATTGTTTATTTGATGATATTAAGTTATTTCTTATACATTTTGTTTTATGGTGTAGTGGTATGAATGAACTGAAAAATCTGTCCTACCTACCACGAGCCTCGGAACCCAGGGAAGTCCTTGTGGAGGATAGAACCCGATGTCACGCTGACCATGTGGGTCAAGGTTTTGACCGAATGACCACAGCAGCTGTAGGAGTCCTTAAAGCTATCAAATATGGAGAGGATGACCGGTATGTAGCCTAATTAAAACTTCAAATTTATGATTATCATACTGTAAATCATGTTTTTTGACCCAACAACGACATAATATCCATTTAAGTGTTTCTTGTTCCTTCCTTCTTTTGGGATGTTAGGGCCGAGTTAATGTCGAATTTTAACCTAAAATTCTCCATAGGAAAGCATGATAGTAGAGGAAAAAAACTTTTCTTAAATAACTTTTATGTTACTTTTCTATGGAGACTTTTTAAATTAAGAGATTCCTTAAAATTAAAGAATATATATTGATGTAACTGTAGTGTCAACATGAGGCTTTTGTGTCTGTTTCTGACAAAGATATAAAGCTAAACGAGACAAACTTGACACAGACATGTATCTAAAGTATCTAATCAATAAGATTGTTTGTACTTTAACAGAACAATTGTTTTTTAGCATTTTTATGATGAGCAAATGTTACTTTTTGGGTTTATAAGAAACCCTGGTTTGTCCCGGCTACATAATTTTAAAAGGGAGATAATTTTGTATAAGAACTCTAGGTAAGAACATTGGTGGTTGTTGGTTATTTTAAATTTGATGATGTATTAGTACTGCTAAATGATGGCATGATCATCTGCTAAAGGTGATTTTGTTTTGCCAGATAATAAACTAATATTAATATATATCTTACCTGAAACTATTTTATCGGGTTTTTTATATTGCTGGTCAACTGTGATTAGCTTTATATTTTCAATTATTTTCATGAAATGGTTCAAAATATTATCAAACTGTGTTCAACTGTTATCGACTATAATCTTTTTGTTTTTCCAGAAATGATGAAAGCCGTGTTGTTAAAGATGTGATCTGCTTCCATCCTGGCGATTTCCTGGAACTGGTGGACAAACTTCATTTGGATCTCCACGAACCACCAGTCTCACAGGTGAGTTAAAGTGGTGACTTTTGTGGTGTTTAAGTTACAACAGCAATAGATAGATAGTCAAAATATGCTGTCAAAGTTTTAGAAATATGAATAGGGTATGAAATTTAATTTGGGGTTTAGTAGATATAAACATAAAGTGGAAAATGAAAATTATTTTTGGGAAAGTCAGTAAACTGAAAATTATTTCCTCAAGTAAATTTTAGACATAAGATTTATTTACATGTATATGAAATAATTTTTGCAAACTTGTAAATTACATCCTTACAGTTACCTCCCTTGTGGTGAGGTATCCATTCTTACCTCAGAATTTTATGAATGAAACTCTCATCATTTTCTCTGAAAAGAATGATGTCTCAAATACATGACGTAAAATCAATACCTACCTGCATGGGCAGATAAATCTAATATGCAAAAAAAAAGAATATTGGTAATTTTTTTTTTTGATAAATCAATTGATTGTAAATTTTGTAGTGTGTGACATGGTTAGAAGATGCCAAACTGAATCAGCTGCACAGAGAAGGAATAAGGTTTGCACGCATCCAGCTACGAGATAACGATATCTACTTCATCCCTCGTAATGTTATTCATCAGTTCAAAACTGTCTCAGCTGTCACCAGCATCGCCTGGCACATTCGTCTGGCCCAGTACTATCCGCCGGAATCAGACGAGGAATCATCCATGGACAGTCAGTCAGCGGAGCAGAACGATGTGACCGCTGGTGATCAGGGTTGCGCCGTTAACAGTTCAACAAGTCCTATGGATACCAATGACAAGAATGCAAAGGAAGAAAAATCAAGCCAAGAAATATCAGTACCCAAAACTAGTGAAAACTCCCAAAAGGAGAAAACAGATGGAAATAACTCCTCCCCACATCCTGCACAAAAAGTCACATTTCTAGCTGATATGAAGGAAAAACTTACGACAGTTTCAACAAAATTGCCATCACCATCTAGTAAGGCAGATGGAAAGGAAAGAAATTCATCAGTGTCATCCCCACACAAACATCATGTTGTGAAAGTTGAAAAGAAAGAAAAGTCTTTGTCAGCAAAGTTGGGAGTGTCACCCAAAAAGGAACACAGTACTAGTGGTTTTCGTTTACACAAGTCATCATCAATTAAAATGGAAAAACAAGAAAGAGCTGAGGCAATATCTAAAGCAATGAGTGCTGGACACGTGAAAGTAGAAAAACAAGACAGTCATCACAAAAGTGAAAATAAAAAACCTAAACATTCTCATCACAAGGATTCCGAAAAAAGATCTAAAGGAAGTCATCCCAAAGACTTGGAGAAAAAATCTACCAATAAAAACGTTGTCAAGGAAGAAGAAAAAATTCCAATTGTGCATAAAGAAAGTGTTTCCAGTATTCCGACAGACATTCCTCGAGTTCCTGAGGTTGCGAGTTCCACTGATTCCGAAGTCCAGTCGAGTAAAGAGATTAATAGTGACACTACCTCTATGGAGAACTGTATCTCAGACATTGCTGTGGCAAGGGACACAACTCCGCAACCCTTAGACAATGCAGAAAATCCAAAGGCATCTGACATAGAAAACATTAAAAATACTACAAAAGAGGAAGTTGCCATGGATATTTCATAGCAAATAATTCCATCCTGCAATATATGGTGCAAATGAAACAAAGCACAGATCTTCCTCAAGTTGATACCCAGGGAGTTTGTCGAAAGGCGTATGTGAATTCAATGTAGAAAAGCTTGTATAAGATTTCACAGCATCAGTGCTATGGCTAAGATGTACATATCCAGACTGGCATATACTATAGTTAAATATCAGGAACCAAGATCATTGACAGTCTCAAGTCTAAAGCTTAGCCAATCACAGATGACATTACAAAAGTTAATCATTTTTGGTTGTCCAAGCAAAATCTTAAAGTTCTTAAGATTTGTGTATGACACTGGAGCTAGCTTGTATCATTCATATTAATTGCTAGGGCCTGACTTCCCAAATCAAAAAGCATTGACTTAAGTCTGCTTTAGACTTAAGTTTGTTCGAGAAATCGGGGGCCAGCACATGATCATGTATTCATAGTTTATATGATTTTAAATTAGTTTCGTGTAACGCATTTCTCACACTTGGCTCTTCATCTCATATGTCTGTCTTTGTGGATTTGATGTTTAAAGTCATACTATAAATACAGGATGTGAAGAATACAGTATAGGTTTGTGAGAAGGCAGTATTCTTCCAGTGTAGTGGTAGAGGATGGGATTATCTGATTCCACACACCCATGTACGTATAACACGTACACACTGGCCGAGTATACTTACTGTCAATATATACTGTCAAAAGTGTAACATTGATTTCATCTGCTACATAATTGAGTCTAAACAAACATTTGTAATTTAAGAACTAGATCCAATTTTACTTATGTCTTTAACTAAATTATTCAAAATATGCCCTCTGAACAGACTTGTCACTAGTAAAGTGAATTTGGACGTCGGTATTATACCCGATACTAGGTATTTGTAATTGAAACAGAATTCTTGTCAATTGTATATAGAGTGCAATTGCTGGTGAGCAGAACTAGACTTTTATGTGTCAGATTTCCGACGTGGTGATTTTTAATATGCACCAGGTAAATATAAATTACTAAAGTATGGAGATAAACATTAAGATCTGACTAATTTAAAGACTTTTATGTTATTATTTATATGATACTTTGCAGTGTGCCTAGTACATGTATACGTACCACATATATATTAGATGATATTATTCTTCTGAAAAGTCCACCCATAGCTATATATATATAGTTTGATCAAACGTTTTCCTATTCACTGCTATCATCTTATATTAAGGATGTACAAAAATTAAGGATCTTTCTGAAGACCCTGGTTACTTTTGTTTTTTCCAATAAAAATAGAGTATCTTGATCACAAATCTGGAAGGTTAATTTTGGGTACCTTAGCGAAAACTTTGCAGCACATGCATGACCCTCTTTGTGAATGTGTACGTAGTCGTTTGGTATCTTGATGGTGTATTCACATATTCACAATGATATTTTACAATTATTTGTGGTTTAATACGGAATACTGATGTTAGGCTTTATGAAAATGTCCGTCCAGAGAAGATTAAAGGGATGCCTTTTTGATGGGGAATAGATTTGTTATTGTAATATGTATTCAAAGTGTATATGAAATATTTAAGATGAGTTTGAATACATAGTTAAGTCAAAGAGGTTTTGAGCAGAATGTGAGAAATGATATTGTTATTTAATGTCAAGTCTGTTGAATACCACGACACACATGTATACACATGTACAACGCACATATAAATCACGGGTACACATGATTCCTACACTAGATCTTTTTGAAAAATGATCCACAAGCAAGTGACATAAAATACGTGTTTTATTATCATGAGATCTAGATCTGGTCCCAAGATCATGAATTCGAAGCAGTCTTAAAACTTTATTCAGGTTTGATCCAGCCAATTACAGATGACATTACAAAAAAAGTCATTGATGGTTGGCTTAGCTGAAATATTAGTCTGGGATCGTGTCATGATTTAGAGTCGAAAATACAAATTAATGTAAACCAACATTCTTTTGAGGGAGATTTGCTTTTGCGAATTCTGCTATACAAAAATTTTTACGAAAGTTTATCTTCGCGAATTGATGTATATTATTTATATTGATAGGAAAATTGATATGGCGAAAAAAGGTTAGTTGTACGGTAGTTCAGGGATTTGGTAACATTACCTATATCTATGAGAAATTGATAATCAGGACTGGTACATATATCTGACCTAGTTAAGTCTTGAACAAGAGGCAAGTTTGCCAGCTGCTTGCCTGCTATATGGCATGACTTGCTTTCTATGTTAATGTGAAGTTTGATATTTCACACCAAAGTGATTTCTTGCTTTTATTGGTAGCTATAGATTCTTTGATCAGTTTTGGTACAGCCAGCTGCTGCATAGGTTCTCTTGTAATGTATATGATTGATCAGGGGGTTGGGGGGTTGGGGGGGTTGGTGAGTGGCACTACGTATGAGGCATGAGTATGTGACTTAGTTTTAATCATTCCTATCATATAAGCTAAGTACAAATGTATATACTTGTGTTTTGAACGATCTGCATTAATGGGATACCAAAGAGTTTATCAGAGTTTGGTAATTATTTCAAGATATTTTTAAGTCAAAAGAAAAAGAAAATACTGAATGTTTAAATGTTTAAGAAATGATGAGTCAAAATAATGAATTTGATAGATAAGAATATAATTAACGTTTATTTCAAGGACATGATGACTATAGATGTACTTAGAACATATAGTCTTCTAAAACAACACTGTTATTTTGTGTTAACGAGGCAGCTATTTAAGACCCAGAATTGTAATTAGACCTTCATTGTTGTTTTAATATTTGTTTGATGTCATTTTTTATACTGCAATGTTTTTGACGTTTCCTCATTTGAGATTTAATTGCCGTAATTTGTCTTCAAATGATACAGTTGATAAATATATAATTTTATCACCTCCATTCTCAGATCAGCCCCGATCTATTCCTTTAGATATGTAGAACTTAGTAGCATGTTTAGTCAGAAATATAACTTCACTTATCAACATTTACACTCAAATACCTGTTATGCTCTTCACCTTGTGTTAACTCACTCTCCCTTAAAATTTCATAATGGACTGGTCTAGTCTTTGATTTGGAAGACCCTGATTGTGTCTTTAGGGATGAATGTGATAAGTTGATGCAGTAGGACATTTGTGTGTATTTGTGGACAGAGGTTTATTTTCACAAAAATGTATGATATCATATGCAAGGTAAACTTTGTAAAGTTGATATTCTTTGATTCCTTCTAGTATTAATATCTAAAAATTACGAAACCCATATTAGACTTGACACAGTGTGTCTAAAAAGTGTATTGTAAACCTACCTGATTTTACTGTTGAATTTCAGTATCTTTATTTTCAACCAAAAATTTGAACTATGACTGATGATTTGTGAACTAAAGTCTTTTGAATGTAGCTAAAAATCACTTGCCATATAAGAAAATTATATAACTTCATTCAGTATGGTGTGTGTGTATTCATTTCAATGGACTTGAGATCTACGATAAATAAAGGTACAATGTACTCAATTTCAGTATTTAAAACCAACACTGCCATTAATTTTGTCTGCTAACAAAAGTTTCATGCTATACAAATGTACATGTATTTTTTATGGAACCTCTATCATGTACTCTAAAGCCATTTGTTATGAAATTGAACTAAAGTAAATTTAAGGAGAATATATCTGAAATATTTATACTATGTTAGTAATAGTTTTACCATTGTTAGATATATGATATTGTTTTCCGTGTAAAATTTTATGAATTTTACATACAAAGTGGAAGATACTGGTTTACTGCCTATGTGACTTGGATGTTATTATAAGATTCTGTCTTGCTGGCTACAGTCAGTGCTATGACATCCTCATTACTCCATGGGTTACTATAACTGACATTATATCCACCCCTGGACTATCTCATAGTAAAACTGGAGGCAGTTCAGGAGAACAAATCTGAACCTATCACTGGCCTGCAAATATTTGAAGACTACAGAGACAGTGACGCCCAATATCAAGCCACACTGTCAGTCACAGTGTACCTATATACGGCTCATATGATGTACATCATAGGATAAAATTACCTGTTCTGTTGCCTCCAGTTTACTATGAGATAGTCTAGGGATGGATGTAACTTCAGTTATAGTAACCCCTGGAGTATTGAGGATGGTGCTCTGCTGGCCTTCACATTTGTAAATGTAATTTGATTATGATGAAGGCGACATCCACACTAGGTATTAAGCTACAACATGTCACCAGGTAAAAGTTCTATACAAATTGTTAGGTTGAATTTGATTTAAAGATGTAGATCAATTAAAATAGAAAACAGACAAGTATCAATTTCATGATGTAGTTCTGTTATTTTAGGAAATGTACTTCATAAGATAGAAGACAAAATAATTGTTTGTTTATCATTGAATATATTTGATGCAAAAGAATTGTTTGAATTTAATATCTTAAGTGTTGTGAGAATGGATAGATTGCTGTTCTGTAAATTCTGGTTATTTGTTTGAACAGTAGAGATATTTTATGAAATTTCCATGTATTCTTTTTATATGTATGAGAAGTTTTATCCATTATTTATTTGTTGTTGACTTACATAGGGCTATTTTATGTTAATTCTGTTCCCCTTCTCCTGTCCGGTACAGCTGGTATATGTATAAGCCCTATGCAATCAATTTGTTTTACCTAGGTATGTACATGTATATGAGAATAATTTTTACCCTAAGCTCAGATTCTGCTCTTTCCTTAAGAAAGTGTACATTTGAATCTTGTTCATACATTGCAACCGTGTATTGTTAGAAAGTTATGTAAATTTTCTCCCATGTATACTTAAATTTTAAAGTATTTTCACAGAATTCAATCAAGGGAGGTAACCAAGACACAAATTTTGAAAGTTATTCACCCTTATGTTGAACAGGCTATGATAAAGTCACAGAGCAGCATTCGACTAAATGTAAGGTCTACTTCTAGTTATAAAGACATCAACTTGAGAATATTTGTCCAACTTATGGTAGCTTTATTTAGCTATATTGGAGCTACAGACAGCATATACACTTGTTTGATATTTACTATTCAAAATTCGAAACTGAACATACAATTCAGGTAAAAAAGGTAGTTTTATATATTTGCGAGATATTGTTTGATATTTACTATTGAAAATTCGAAACTGAACATACAATTCAGGTAAAAAAGGTAGTTTTATATATTTGCGAGATATTGTTTGATATTTACTATTGAAAATTCGAAACTGAACATACAATTCAGGTAAAAAAGGTAGTTTTACATATTTGCTAAATAAAACTTCCTCTCATATCCCTGTTAAATGTTTCTTCAGCCTTAACTTTAAACCATGTGTAGATGTTTAGGAATTGAAAAGAAAAAAAATTCTCTAATGTTTGTTTACATTTATAATTAAAATAAGAAAAATTATCGTAAAACTTATCTCCTCTAATATAGTTGATTCGTGGTTTTAGATGTGTTCTAGTACTGAATTACGTATCTCCTACATCTAACTTGTAGCATTAGTAAATGTACATTGTACAGTTTGTTCTAATATTTTTTGTTTCAGGAAAATTGAAATAACTTATCTTATCCAATAGGTAAATTGGGGAAGAAACTAGTCTCAAATAAGCTATTTCATCTTACTGTCGTTCTGATTTATCATAGTTATATTGTACTTTGTTCGTCTCGTGAGTGAAACAAGGGGAAGTAACTCTGATAGATCATTATACTGTTGTAGTTAGGCTTGGTGCAGGCTATGATTCAGCTGCTACTACAAACTGCGTTAGCTTTAGGATTTTCATTTCTGTTGTTGTTATATATATTTAACAAAGCTATACATCAACAGATGCAATCTTTAAATTAACTTATATTTATCATATGGCTCTGACGCTCGCTAATTAATGTTATGATCAAAATTTCTGTAGAATAATTATATAATTATTTACCTGTGTCTGGAAAATATCATTGGTATTATTTTCCTGTGTCTGGCCCATTCTTTTTGCCTTGAGTTTGTATATACTGTACATGTATATATGGAGATGTTATATAGTGATATTGAGTCTCATGCTAACTGGTAGTTGAATGTTTTGTGTTGGCTAGTGTGTTTTACACTACAACGCTGGTGTCCCATACATACACTTTTAATTATCAGTAATTATATACGATATATATATTTTTTTCTCTCTTTCTTTAAGTCACTATAACCTGTGACGAAATTGATGCATTAATTTTTGTGCTTGTAGAAAAAATAAATCCTTGTCCACTGTCCATTGGTATTGGTCTTGATTTCATTTAAGTCTTTATTATGTTAGTCAAACTTTGATCATGTTTGTATTTGAGATCAAGTATTAGTCCAAGTCAACAAATGACTTCTTCAATTATGAAATTACGATCATAAGCCTATGGTGCATGCTTCAGTGAGATAGCACTATAAAAAAGAGTTTCACATTGCAGACACTCCTAAACACAACACATTCACACACCAACACATACACAGGGGAGGCCATCTTAAACTGAACCTGGCTGTTAAATAATATGATATGTATGTTAAGCACAGGGACTCAACAAGTTGACGCACGTCTTTACCACAGGGGCTCGGCACACTTAACTAAGTTTATTCACGACCTAAATGTTAACTAACGTTTTAATCACAGGGATTTGACAAGTTTAAGCACGTCTTTACCACTGGAGTTCGACATGTTAACGAATGTCGCAACCACAGCAGGAACCATAACACCGCTTTTGATCCAAGAAAAAGAACATTTACACAAAGTCCATCCCATGTGGTTTCGATGTCTGTTCAATACAATAGTAGTTTTCCTAAAATTATGGTAACGTTTTTCTCATTGAATATTGGTAATGATTCATGACTCGTTATAAAATTGTATTGGGGGAAAAATGAACAGATATAATTAATTAACAATTCCATGTGTTTCTTGTATAGTGTTTTAGAAGAAAAAACGGAAACCGTCTGAAAATCCGAATAGAATGTTAGCTAAGATCAATCTGATGAAAAGTAGTTTAAGTCGTAGAAACTGGTTGAAGGAAAGTATTTTAAAAAAAATCCCATAAAAGTTTGCCTTTAATTATGCCAAATTTCTTGACGTGAGGAAAGAAACTATTGTCATTAAGAGAACAAAATTCCCATGGATTTTCGCGTCGCTTTCAGTTCGGAAATCTTGCCAAGCCGGGTGCTAGCAGAATATTTAGTATTGTTATGCTTTTGTTATTAATATTGATCGGGTTAGTGTAACCCAATATATTTAAAGACAAACTTATAATAAAACACATGTTGGTTAATCTGTCGTTGACTTAAAGTAGCTCCAAGTGGGACCTGTCGCTAGGTCTAGGATTAGCAGTTAATTCTCTCTCTCAAAGCAGGTATACCATATAACTTGGTAAAATATCATAGAATATCAGCCATTTAATCATATCTACGTGCATAACACATGCATGGAATTAGCCAACATACGCCCCAGGTAATTCTCGGGATTATCGAAGTTTTAAGTTAGACTTGGTCTCAGCCACACGAGATTTTATTATACATACAAAACACTTATAGATAACAGAACTTCGCTGTTGGTCACGTTTTCAATTTCATTTCTTCCAATATGTGTTTAAACATTCAGCATTTTTTTTATGGATTTAGATACCTTTACCAGTGTGACCGCTGAATAGCATAGAGAGAAGGCCTATACATAAGGTGTCGGTCTGTTTATAGTGTCAACACTGTGCAGTTCAGCATTTCTAGGTACAGGGAAGAGGAATTCGGACCCTCAAAGAAAGAGGTAAGTGAATTCATAATACATCTGGAATAGTTTCCATTAACATTCCTTAATCTAAGGAATTTCCTAAAGCTGACAATGCAAGTCTGGGGAATGTTTCAGAAACAATTTTCGAGAAAAAAATCAATATTTTTTTCTTAATCTTAAATGCATACTTTTTACATGCACTGTCAGCTTTAAATGAAAATTCTACATAAGAAAGTAATACCGAAGTTTAACTAAGATGGGGTTTTTTCCAACTTCTGTTCTATGCTTTTCTATAGAAAAATTTAAGCTAGTGATGAATTTTGATGAAACTGGGTCCGGCGATACATACTTCTGTTAGATAGTATTAAGCAATTGTCTCCGCTACAACATGGCATGGTTTGATTTTGGTTTACGTTCTATTTACAAATGTTCCAATATATAAGACTTATTTGAAAACATAGCGTAGACCATTTCGATTAATTTCCTTCATTGACAAGATTCCACAAAGTTTTATGATGATTAAGAAATATACCATAGATGAAAAATGACAAAAAATACAGATATAGCAAATATACCATATGACATACAGGAAACGTCTCTACCGTCGTTAGACATTTTGTTCCAAAACATAGTATTGAACACACAGAAGGGCGTGATTCTGGATCATGATCAGAGCATAGCTGTCTTAAACTCGTCTATCAATATATTTGCATATATTGACAGACGAGTTTAATGGACCAGAGGTGTTTAGCACGCTGGTAAGTCAAAGATTATATATGGAAATTCGTGATGCAAAATCGGTCAATTCAGTTTAAAGTGTTGTAACAGCGATGTTCTTAATTCAAAGTTAAGATGTTAAACTTAATATGATACCAAGAATTATCACGAAGAAATTTCATACATTTTCTCTCTATATATATATGTTTCAAAATGTTTTTTACTCATCGGCGTGCTAAATACATATGGTCTAGCCAATGTTGTAGCGGGAAAAGACCAAACTTAGAGCCTACTTCATAAAATGAATTTATAAGACTCATTTGGAGTACGTTTTTATCACTTTTACAATATATATACTGGTGTCAGATATACAAAAGGTTTATATCTTAAAATGTAAACTCTTACTTATCTCGTTCAGGTGGAATAATCCAATATCTAGTTTAGAGTCTAAACAAAATTCTACATGCATTGATGCACTATAAATTATGTTTAAACATTTCATTCTGTGGTATTCAAGATGAATTTAATATGTGGTATAGAGCCAAAATGGCTTTCTACACTTCAGCAGATAACTTATAAAGTTGTGGACTTTGGGCCTAATCCACCAAAGTTGTGTGATAAAATATATACCGTTCAGTTTACACCTTCCTGTAATATCCCGCCGATTGATATAGGCAACTGTTTTCAACTTCTGGCGTCACGTATACACACAAAGAACTTTTAGCAATAAAACGGATTTCATTTTGTTGAAAAAGTTTTAAATAATAAAAGATACTATGAAGAATTCTCTTATAAAACATTTTTATTGTGCAATGGCTCATAAACTTTACACGCAGTGCATAATCGATCTGCAATATGAGTGAAGTTCCCGTTCGAAAATGACACACCGAGGGATATTAGCAATTCCCCGATAATGGATGAAATGGCCAGAATGTGTTGAAATGATCTTTTATATATTTGACCTATATTTCTTTTGTCACATACCGCTTCACGACTCCCAGCTGACCTCTCCAACTACAAAATTACAGCTCATAGTGCAAATCGATTATACACCTCTTATAAAATTACACAGGTAAAGTCATGTATAATTTTACTGGTCTCAGTCTAACCATGACAGAATTAATTTAGTTTATCTTCTTTATTTTGTTTATCACTTAAATAAGAAAATAACTGGGTTTTTTTTTATCGGTTTTGCGTCTTTTTAAGATTCTGATGGCGAAAAACACGCAGAAGAAAATAAACTCAAAATTCTTCTGTGTAGAACTTAAGATTTGTAGGTATTCAAATTGGTACATAGTTCTTGGGATTATTTACATTCTCCAAAATTGAATTATTCACCTGAACTTTCAATTTATCTTTTATTGTTTAAATGTATCAGCCCATAAGCGCCAAACAGAAAAATAAAATACATGTAAAATAAAAAATAAAATCAAAAATGAAATATAAACACATCTATGGTAAAGTTTACATTTTCTATTGCTAATATGACAGGGTCACTCCAAATATAATAATACTTTTGACGAAAACAAATAAATGAAATCTTCCATTTTTGATACAGAGTTTGCAATTATACCGAATTTATACTTTTTCTGTACCGCAATTTCGACAAGGCCTGCAAGGTGAACAACAAAAATCTTATTCTTTCACTACATTCAACAAACATTACATTCCTAGTTTAATTACAGTATTAAGGTGTAATCATCTTCGAATAGAGGCCGAAGCTAAGAGTATATATGAAAGTCAGTTAATTAATCAAAGTGATAGCTATTCGGGAACATTAATTACTTTTAATCAAACTTTAATTACATTTTTCTTTCATTTTACTTGAAATCAATACCTAGTTTTCCGAATGTATTAAAATTTCTAGTTTGACGCTCAAATAAAATGTTCAGTAACTAATTAGACGATGGAATGTCACTAACGCCAAGATAGTACGACTTATATTTTTAACTTTTTCGTTAGTAATACTTCTTAATTGAGATGGCAATGATAATTAAAACCAATAGAAAATTATTATATTTTTATTGACGTGTGTTTCGATATCAATACTAAATATATCGTAGTCGACCAAATGAAACTAATACATATAAGTCAATCTGCAAAAGAAAAAAAAATGAAATAGAGAAACTAACACAGAATTCACATTTGCAGTCTGCATTTTATTCGGGTAAGTGAAATTTCGGTCTTACTAATGGGAAAGGTGCGTATGGGGACGAGGCGCTTATTGGGTCTTGATATGTAAAGAGGCTAAGTATATTTTTGAAATCTTAAATGTTCTTTGACTGGAAATAGAAAATATGGTGGACTTAGACTGCTAGAAAAATAGATTTATGGTCGTTGGTCTAGAATTCTTTGTGGTACTACAGGGAGCAGTACTTTATACATACTTTTTCAATTGAATAAAGACATTGCATTATGTCGACTCTGACTAACTCGCACTATATGAAGAGTGGCATGTTAGCACAAACATAATATTGTTCCCAGCTACCGAATCCGTATCTCAAGGACCAAAGTACTTACAGGCCCATTACAAGTTTATGTAAGATATGTATTTCAGTACATCTTGATTCTCGTGTATAGGACCACCAATACATGGGAGATACGGAATTCTCGGCGATATCTTTAGATAGAAGATATACTTAAAAGTATTTAGCCCCTCGTAACGAGTGCATTCAATCATAGGTATATATCTTGTTCAATTGTATTTAAATGATGTGTTTTGTGAAAAGATATATCTTCAATAATTAAGATACAATTTTAATTGAAATGTGATGATTTACCTTATGAGACTTATGACATAGTATTGAACATGGAAACACAAATACCCGGTATGTAGCTACATGTAGCCAGAAGTATCTTCAAATTAGAACTCTTGTGGTGATAGTCGCGGACCCCAGAAGATACAGTATATCGTTAAATAAGGGCTACGTAGTGATTAATTACGTGTTTGTAGCAGTCAGGGGTCCTAATAGGGACACTATTTTACTTTGCCGGGACAATAGTCGCCTATTTGGAAATTCCCGCGTATTTGCGCTCAATTCCAATACCAAAATCACATTAACTCGGGATATCAGCAATAAAGACACAATTAAACATCACTTAACTTAACGGAATCCCACAGGAAAGTATTATTAGATTTTAAGGGGAAAAACTGCAGTTAAGGAAATATCCTTAACATCTGTTGTGTAGTAACGCTTTCCAATGGGAATCTTTAAGTTAGGAAATGTTCTATAACTTCTGCAATGTTTTCCAATGGAAACGAGTTTCTTGAAGGGATGTTCGTGATATTGGGCCTACACATTTATCTTTTTCCCATAAATACTTCAAACGTATAATTTTATAAAATAATTAAATTAATAATTAGCCAATTTCATCTTACAAACTTGTACACACAAAAATGAAATTGATGTTTTTCAGTTTACTAATGACATGGATGGGGCATATGTCTTGGTTGCTTTCTACAAATAATTTCTTTAAACTCATTATGTAAAACCATACTCCTGTGGGCTAAGGTGAGGGAGTTCTCTATATTTCACGGTATACGTGTGAGGAGATTAAGTAGCTGGCTGACACACTCAATTCAGGTACCACATCAACGACATACACAACGATACAATAAGTATATAACCTTATATACAACCCGCGAGATCTTAACTCGATCAGGGCAAAACGTCGCTAGAGACGAAAGAGGGGGTTATCTACACATCAAAAACATACATAATTCGGGGGAGGGGACAGAATACTACTTATCAAAAATCTACGATTTGTAGATTTAAAAATTTGTTTGTTCGTTTTGTTGTAAAATAGTTTTAAACAGTTAATGATTTGTTTCCTAACATTTCTATACATGTGTGTATAGCGACTATCATGTGTTGACCTCCGATTTGATTAACTGGAACAAAAAGCTGAATACCCGGCTAAATTACTGATTAAAAACCCATATGCAAAACATAATACGTACAAAGTGGGTTAGGTTTGTAAGGTCGTTTTACCAATAGAAGCTATATATATACACACACCTGATGTCGTATTTGTTTACAAATGGTTTTAATCGCTAAGGTAGACGGCGTTTTCATGAAGGTATTTTCAACCGAATGTCGTATCGATTGTAGTAAGTGCTAAAACTGATAAATACCGGGAGAAAAATCAATCAATCGCGATCAGTCACGCAGTAAATTATCGATCTTCTGAGGACAACATTAATCTCTGTCAGTGTGGACCCGTTAAGGGGTATAAAATGCTAGTGTTGACAACTCTTATAAGGAATACTTAGATTTTACAGTAGACAATTTAAAATGTTTTAATTCAAAGGTCAAACTTGGACTATTTGGAATATACTTAGGCGTACTGAAATTGACCTGTGCAAATATTTGTCTTCTGGACTCGAGGACAGTTGGAGAGTGACAATTTGGAATGTAGTGGACGCTTCTAACGGATTATTAGCAAAGAAGGGGGAAGGAAAGTGAGTATTTCCTTTTTATATTTGTCATACATATTAACTACATTTCTCGATGTCTTTCTGTATAAATTACATTAATGTCACGGTACCTACATGTCTGAAGAGCAATTAATATTGCATGTATTATATACCGGCATAAGCACCGTATAGGTATTGGAAGTATTTGAACAAAACTGGTGGGATTGGGTGGGGAAATGTTGGGAGGGGGCAAATCAACCGTGAATATGCATGGGAGGGATATAAATCATACAGGTCCGGGGTCTGGCGAACGAAAGGGAGATGGGGGTGGGGGAGGGGGATACAGGTAGAATATACTATAGTTGTGTACTGTATTTATATGAGTAAAATTAGAAGAGGTGGGGGTTTAATGTAACTTGGTGTCTAATGAATTGGTGATCGGGGTGGGGTAGGGTTTATTGGAGTGGGAGGGATACACTCGCGTAGGACGAGGAGGGGAGGGTGAACTAGGGAGTTGAGGGCTAAACGCATTCAAGGTCGTGGTTTGAAAACAAAACAGATTGGAATGATAATGGATGAAGATGGGAAGGGGGGGGGGGGGTGATAGCAGGTAGAGCCTAACAAACGCACACTTTTGTATACTTGTATACTTTTCTTTTATTCTTCCAATAAACATACGCCAACTTGTTCTGGCCAGAAAAATGTCAAAATTTCAGTATCATGTATTTCGTACCAGTGACAGGAATAGATTGAAAAACTTTGAAAAAAATATGCCCCCAGCATACCCTACTGCCTACTTGTAATGTTTGACACAGTCAGATAAAATAGCTATAAAACTCATAATTATTTGTAATTATCATTCGACATACATACGTCAACGAATGCTCTACATCTATGTATCAGTTTGATCAATACTATGATTTCCGAGCAGACGACAATACAAATAAATGTTTTCTCCCTGGCCGATCACGTCCTATAGTGGCTGATTTATTGATAATTCATGTCCTTTACCTAACATTCTATACCGACACCTATATCACCCTGTACATAGCAAAATTCTCAATCCACCTCTCTGTAAACACATATATATCATCAAAGTTTAAATGGAATGCGAGTCTGTCTTGTCAGGCGATATTTGTACGAATTGAATTATATAACACGGAAATAGCATATGATCTCATTTTTTTTTCGTGATGCAGTTTTTGAATTGTCCATGAATTTAAATCTGCTATCCATCATTTGAAATCATTTCCATTTGTTCTCATTCTTACCATCTGATTAACTCTACCTATTGGAAGATACGTTGTTTCGCAGTCTACTAAGGTAAAGCCTAGCAATGGTCGGAGCCATGTAGACGGTAAACAAGTTACTTCCCTGATAATCCAGGGTTTACTTTCACTGACATTATATCCACCCCTGGGTTATTTCACAGTCAACCTGGAGGCAACAAAAACACACAGCAAAGGAGTTGTATAATGTTACACTGTGGTTGACTGTGTTGCTTTGAAGTTGGGCGTCGCTATCTCTGTAATCTTAAAAAGAAGTCAGTTTTTCTTCTCCCTTTACTATGAGATAGTCCAGGGGTGGGTATAACGCCAGTGATAGTAAGCCCTGGAGTATCGAGGATGGTTACTAACCAATACCACGATTTGTCCTGTTTCCGCACCGTAGCAATTATAATTACCTATGTCGAAATATAGAGTGTGCCTTCTCTATAAATCAATCGTGAACAAAACACTCCGCGGCAGTACGTGATATAGATTATTGTACGAGATTTCCGACTATAAATCAATGCTCTGTCTCATTTCCTGTTGGCCTTAATGGTGAAAAACCACTTCATTGGACATCGAAAGTGAATTTCTTAACAGGTAATCCGATTGTTCAATCGACACTCGTTATTGACTTAAGTTGTGGCATGTTTTAAAGTGCTGAGCGGTGTGTTATAAAGCTTGCTGTTCTTCATAGCATATACTATTCTACATGGAAAAACACATGTTATGTCGTAATTCGTTGTAGTCCATCAGTTGACGTACGCGAAGTCTTACCAATAAACCCATTCTAAAGCTAGATAATATAACAAACGATTAAAATTTGACATATTATTAATAACACTATGGTAGGATATACAAACAAAAAACGATTAATGCCAGTAACTTACCTTTGAAACTTAGACTGTACTCGTATGTGACACCAGCGACGTCATGTATATATATATATGCTTTTACAAATTGAATAAATCTTCAGTTTCATTATGAAAAAAACTGCACTTGCTAACTTGATAAAACTTGTAATGTTACTGTGAACGAAATCATGTTGTTTCGTTTGTGTTCCGAACTACTGCTTTTGTAGCCTGTAGTATTATGGTTCTGTTGTTTCTAATATACAGATACCTCTGTATGTGTAACACTGTGTTAACTGTATACAAAACCTGTGGTTTGGTGTTTCAGTGTTTTTCGAGGTATTGTAGGGATGGATATTCTGGTATATTTGAGTCTTGTGATCGCTGTGAATTCCTTCTCTATAGTGTTGTGTCACTGAGCTATACCAACAGACAAAATGACGCATAAGTTATTTGGTGTATTTGTCTATCAATATATGAAATAAACTACATGTCTACTTGTATACTTATGTTGTAGTATCTTGTCACATGTCCCGATGCCCCATGACTGATCCTCGTGCTCTTATTAGGACACACACCGTAATTATATATATATAAAACAAAACCACATCCCATTAGAACACTCACTCACATAACACTCATGTATTTCCCTTCCATGAGAGGTCGTCCTTAAAGAACTAATTCACTAAAATAAACATTATTTTACTTACTTACTATTTAAAGATGTGCGTTAAATTTTCTTAAACATATTTCCATTATTATTTTTTCATTTTTTTCATGAGCTACTTGTAAATCAATCTGAAATTATTACTACAATGATTGATTGGGATGGTCACCAAAACAGTTTTACAATTTTAAAAATAAAAAAAATAAATAAAAAAATAGCCCCGCCAATGGTAGTTCTATTATATTTTCATTGGAGAAAATGAATGTAAGATAAAGCAAAGAATATCATGTATATCAAAATTCGTAATTAGGGCGATAAAGTTTCCTTTAGTAGTAAATATAAAAAATGGGTATCTTGTCACTCGTTAACTATAAACAAGTTCATGTCACATACATTATATCAGAGACTAAGATGTGATCAAAGTTCAAAATCCTATCCGATTGACAATATCCAATATGAATCAGTATAAATGATTGCCAGTCATTTCTTCCTGTTGTTGAAATTGTGCAATGCATCTTATTAATACTTTTATGATTCCTTAATATTGTTTTATCTCCGAAAGTCCCTTCTAATTAAGATCATAAAACCTATTTAAGTCTAAAGAGGTCTCAAGTTTAGACGTAGCCAATCAAAAATAATTTTACAAAACATTACTTCATTTTTGATTGGCTAAGTATAAACTCAAATCTTATATTGTTTGATGATCTAGGAGCCTTTTCTTATTATTAAAAATGCAGATTACAGAAATAAAAAAGTGTCATAGATAGTGTCAATATGCTATATATAACCCTGACGTAGCTATAAGGAAGTGTTGATATCATTTTACATTCAAGGAATTACGTGCAGTAAACAATGTGTGATTAATTTCCCATTTTTATTACGTGCGATAAAACATTTATACCTTAAGTGGTAATGTTACACCATAGTTTAAAGGCACTTCGTGTCCGAAAAAAAGCTTATAGGTAAGGGACATCAGAACACCTATATCAATTGTTTCAGATGAAGTTATAACAACAAAGAAATGCGAGATTCCCAATGTAAATCCATGCATACAATTAAGGTCAATTCCGCTGTTTTGTTACGTGGTTAATGGAAGTCAACTACTGCGCGGTAATTAGATCGAAACAGAAAAGCATAAGACGACCTGCGTTATGGAAATACATTTAATTTATCATATGCAAAGCGTTTCATAAATGTAGTATTAACGGTAAACTGATAACGATTGAGTTTCTTTATTACAAAATAATCCAACTCGTTTTACAATTATTTGAAAGAAAAAAAAAAAAAAAAAATCGGCTACGGTACATGTACCTTTAATGCAAATACTAGTACTGAATAAACTTTCTAGAGCTCAAATTATAATATTACCTATATCATCAGGTCCGATTTCATCAATATTCCTTAACACCAGCGAATTATTTAACTTGAAATTTCCCGTAGGAAGTCAATTACATATCTTCACTTTCGGAATTTCCCTAAGTTTTGTCAAGATTTCCTATGGTGTATTTTTAGCACAGGGATTTCCTTTTGTTCAGGTATATTGACGAAACTGTGCCTGCTGATAACAAGCCTGTGTAAATTTTACTCTAGCAGTATTGTGGACATATTTATTTAAGAAATGCGTAGTATACAATCAACGATTGCTACCATATTCCGAAAGAAATCTTAACTGGGTTACTTAATATGTTATTATTCTACTGCTATGCAAAAAATACTACAAAATCTGGTAACATTTTTATTTTTATTTTATTTTTAGCAAATGAATATTTCTACAATAAACTGAGTCATCAAGTAGTTTTTGTGTGTAGAAAATCGTTATTTTGACTTTGCTTTTAATGCCGTCAGGGGGTAACACAAATTTAAAATAACCCAATAAAATAAACTAAATCACTAATACATGTGCTAATATGTAATAAAGAATTATTTGATTGGTTTTAATGAGATATTTGAAATTTAAGTTTGAAGTGGCACTATAACGATTGAATCAATGAATAATAACATGTCAGATAGGAGTTCCTTAGAATGTGAATCTCCCAAGGACAGATAAGAAATGTTTAACAGCCAATACGTAATAATGACACAACACAAGGGTAATGCATTAAACTTCCAACCCGGCTAAATATGCTTCCATTGCTGGGTTTAAATAGCCAACTGTTAATGCAAAAATGTGATGTCTCCGTGACTTTTTGTCGAGACGAGACGTATTCTGCATAATTTTGTACACGTACATGTGATAGTTACTTTACCGTCTAGCCGGTAAAATGTATTGTCACGGGGATGATACTTTCATAATATTAGAGAACATTGCTATGATCGCGAAAATTTGATCCGTGTAATTTTAAGAAATGGCCGAATCATATATACCCTTAGAGCCCTAAAGCCAAAATTTCAAACTTATATTTTATATTTTCTCGTTCTTAAATCAAATCGCGAAAATTTTGACCCACGAAAATAACCAGCCCTACAGTATGTGAGATGACAGTTAAGTGGTTTTCTATGAAGTAAAATGAAATAAGTAATAATGAACGGATCATATTTAACTGTGGTTGTTAATACAAATACCAGTATATATAAACAAAAACTAATAGAAAACAACCTTTTCGTAGTAGCTTAGATTTGTACTTTTGATGAGAAATTACTTTCATATATAAATGGTAAAAACATTTTTTTCTGAAGGTCTGTTGGTTTTGTAAATAGATTCTTAAATATGCACTGTGCTGATATCTGGTATTTTTTTTTATCACAAAACACGTTTGTTAAAGTCTGTGAACGAACGTCACGTCACAGCAAGGACAAAATGCTTGAGCACAAATAGATTCAGCGTACAAAATGAAGAACACGTTATACAGTGTTAATTTCATGAATAACGTATATCGCAAATCATTATCTGAAAAACACACCACATGTTCTTTAACTTTTTGATAAATCTATCCGTGTTCGCCATTAGCAGTGTGCATGATTCGCTTATTGCTGTCCTCCATGAAAAGTGTGCGTTATTTGCTCAATTATCCCTACCCATATATCTAGAATACTCGTCAACAGTCCTGAATGTAAGGGAAGTGTCGCCTGCTTACGTTTCCACCTGCACCTCGCTATGGTTACTGGATGTCCCATATACTACATGCTGGTTAGGGACGAGGTGATCCGACTGCTGACGCTGGTATTCCACAGGACGGTATCTGTTCCGGACGGTCTTACCAACAATTAAAATCAATGCCACGAACACAATAGTAGCAACTATTGCAATTACGGCCACCGCTCCTTGTGATAGACTACTGCCACTTTCCCATGTAGAGTCCCGGCTGTATTGTTCGGATTCGTCATTGACTTGTCCGGCATTCTCAATAGCTGTCCATTCCATACCATCCTCGCTTATTTGGACACTGGAGTTATCTCCGAATCCATTTCGTGGGATCTCCATAAATGGAGGTCGTATGATAGTCGGAAGATTTTGACCACTCAAAGCGTTTGCTCGAACACAGAAAGATATTTCACATCCATTGGCTACAGCAGCCATGTGTTCACTGTAACCAGTTGGGCAGCCTCTTGGCCAATGGGTTGGTCCGGATGTTTTCAGGAATGATTCTAAGAATAAAAGATTGTTACTTCGTCGTTGTCTGTTTTCATTGTCAGAGGCCAGCTTCAGAGGATTGCCTGTTTTACAGCTGAAGAAGCCAGCAAAGGGCACAGAGTATCGGAAACCAAGCTCATAGTCGTCACTTACACAGATACGTAAACTACTACTGAGTCTCAAGGCGTAGAAATACGGAGGACAGGATCTGCCACCCGTCAGCGGGTTCCCAATTGTACTAGTGAATGCTCCTCCAAACAAATAGCCGGAGCCACTGTCCACCTTCCCAGTAGCTACACACCAATATCCCTTGTACGAGGCCGTTTGGGACGAGGCATAATCCCCACAACATCTCGACAATCCCAGAAACCCACAATGGTGACAACGTCGCACAGTATTCGGCGTTATCTTATTTCCAAAGTCAAGCAGGACTGGCTCATAGTTCGGAGGACACGAATATTCGCCCGTTTGGGGATTCTTTTGGTCTAGATCATTGCACGTGTTCGAACGAACGTTTCCGGACAAAGAACAAGTCTGGTAGACTCCGCCAAACGTATAATTGTTTGACTGGCTGCGACATGTTCCGTCATCAACGTTGGCTTGGAAGCTGAAATTCGGAGAATCAGCATCGGTACATCCCTTGTAAACGTTATGTTTGTAATACAGATTGATAGCGTCTTTCACATTCCCGATAAGATCTAAGACTACGGAGGACGGTAGCTCTGGTAGAACCATGGGTGTAATGAGGAAGTACAGCGGATCTCCAGCGCGGTCAACAGCTACCAGATTATCAGCAATACTGTCGGCCCAGTCATTCAGGCTGAAGTTCTGAGGTTGGAACACCGACCCACCGACGGTGTCCGTCTCAGAGTAGGTCCTATTGCCAAGATACTGGTCAATCATTTCTTTAGAAGTCGAGTGTTCGTAACTAGCTTTGACATTGAATACACTGCAGAATGAAGCGCTCGCCGATGCCAGAACTTTACTCTTATCCATACTATAGGACCGCGCATACGTGGTCTTGATCTGGTCCTGTTGGACAAGAGCAGCCCCGGCGTCTACACTGGTGATAACGTGAGTGCCAAAGTCTCGCACCAACAGCTGACTCTCGTAACGAGCCATACTAGTCAAGTTCCTCATTATCAGGGAAGCGATTGACAAAAGTCTTGCTTTGAAATGTGGATTAAATGGTGTGTCCGGTTGTAATTTGGCGGAATATCTAACGTACCTCATTTGAACTCGAGTGGTCACAGATTTATCCAGCATTTGTCTAGAACGGACACTTTCAGACTCGTGCGAGTAGGACCCTCCGATACCAAAATGTCCAATATGGAAACCAGCTTCAGCGTTGACCGTGCTCGCTGTTGTCGAAGTATAGTTCTGCCAATGTGAAAACATCTCAGCAAACGTTTCGAGTTTGCTCTGTTTTAGCGGTACGGAGTAGATTCCATCTGGTAAGAGGTAACGACCGTCATCTGTAGTATGGCACAGACTGTAGTTATAGTTGATCACCTGTCCGCCATGTCTGTTTCGTAGGTTGTCCCAACCTCCTCCTGGTAACACCTCGTAACGTATCAGGTTTTTATTCAGACTTCTTTGGAGACATCTTTGGGGATCACCGACGCTGAATTTAAACTTGGCACCTTCGTCTACATCTGTCGCAGAACCTACGATAGTCAAGATGGCCAGTCCTACCAAAACCGTATTAACAATATAGCACCCCATGTTTAGTGGGCGACGGACAGGAGTAAACTGCGGGTTTGTGGGTCGACTGTGCTATGTAATATATAGCACGTACATTTGCTTCCTGTTCTGTTGAGGTCAGGTATAGATACACACACAAAATGTCCTGCCTTGAACTTCAAATTTTAAAATTTTCCGTGTAGTGTAAGGAGTTTCATGAGACCGGAAATATTTCCTCCAATGTAACCATCACGATGTAATGAATCATAAGTACTCGGGACATCTACACTTTTCTTTCGTCAATGTATAGATAATCAAGTACACACTTGTTCTTTTGGTACGCATATATTGATTTTCTTTTATATTATGATGTAGTAATTGTTAGTCCCATGCAATTTGTGTGTTCATATCGTTTGTACCTTCGTTCCATGACAATATATCAATTTGAACGAATAAAAAGTTCGTTATCATGACATGTACAGAAATTTAAAAAAAATGTAAGTGTTAAAACAACATTTTGTGACCATTGAGTTTTTTTTTTTTTTTTTTTTTTTTTTTTTTTTTTCAAAGACATACATGATATTTAGATATAACATCAACAATCACACACACATTCATACATATCTAACATTTTTTAAATTTAAATTTTCAGTTATCCATACAATCTTTCAGTATGAAAGATTGTATGGATAACTTATCTATTATGTCTCGATATGAAAGCGGATCTACATGCGGATAACCCGTTGTTATATTAAGAAGTTCCGTTTTATCTAACGGAGTACAGAATTTCGCCTCGTCAGTTAAAACATGAAATTAAATCAGCAAGGAGATACTATGAAGTACTTAGTTTTTCAATTATGTTTCCATGTTCGATGTGATCGTTTTGATATTTTATTTCCCTAAATGGGGCCAAATACTAGGGATTTCACAGGGTGTAGCACTATACCTTTTCATCTTTGGATCGTGAGTTCGAATCCCACATAGGGCCATTGCCAGGTTCTGGTCGTGTTTTTAAGATTATCATTGCTTATAGATGTGTAAGGCCTCACTGAGAAAAAATCATACTAGTGTTTAAAGATGCTCAACCGCCGACAGAAAATAAACGACAAACGTATATATATATGTTTAATTAACACAAAAACTATAAAATTATTTATTTTGCTTTTGATGCATGCGCGATCAGTACTTCATTCTATAAAGGACATAGCACCAAGGAATTTTTTCGCGACGCAACTAATTATTTTTATCTTGAAGTAAAATTAGAAGCTCAAACTTTTCAATAGCATTACTGGTGTAAAGTAAGTAACTTTTGTAACTGAAGAAAAATATTAATTCGTCTGCTGCTGTATTTGATAGAGAAAATATACCATTTATCAGAGGCGAAGCATCTTTAAATGCCTTTTGTTATATTTCATATATAATATATCCACATGCCTGCTTTATATCGAGGGTTATAGGGATTTATAAATTTCAACGTGTGTTATTAAGTGACATTTTCAAGAACAACAAAGAAATACTTTATCATAATCCTTTATTAAAAGAAAAAAAACTTAAAGCAAAAAATACAACAAAAAACCCACATCAACCTTGTTAGTAAAGATCCAAAAACAAATAATATCTATAACTACAGGTTTAAAATGTTATCCTACAGATCTTGTCATAAGCTTTTATATAAAGAAAGTTTTAAAAAGTTAAAAAAAAAAAAACACCCATACACTAACCGTGTTAGTAACAGTATAAAAATAAATAATATCTTTAAAATAGTTTTTAAAATGATATCTCTCAAACGTTCAGACATGGCTGGTCCGGATAAGTAATGATTATCAAATATTTGCAATATTTTAATTCAGTAAAGCATTTGTAATCACTAAATGAACAAAATAAAGACATTCTCAAAAAATAACATTTAATAGATGTGTAAAGTTTAAAAACAAATTTTTGTTACCAATTAAAAATTGGTAATATGGTCACGATATCGACGTGGATGTGTACATTATCAGGTGCCAGCCCGGTGCCTTAATATCAAAGAACTTTACAACAATCACATTAAAATGTCTATATAATGAAGTATACATACATTTGTATATTTCTTCGCTATGTTGTGCGAGAACTGTGACAGAAATTGAGAAGTGTAAAAAGTACAAAACGATCCACATAGACAAAAATGATGGAACACTAAAGAAAAATAATTACAAAAGCCAATGGTTACGTTAATATCCCGACCTCTCTGTTGTACAATCAGCTAGTGTTTTAATGAAATAGAAATCTCTTTACCTACTCTGTCAAAATTAAGTATTATACTTTTTAAATTTGCCATATTAACAGACTTTCCCTGATTAATACTATTATGTTCACTAGCACGTGATTGAATGAATTCCAATCGACGTTAAGTTTCAACGGCACGACTAATTATGTCATTATATTATACAAAATAATATTATAAAGTGCCTTTTTTAATCAGTACCTCTTTTTGAAATGGGCGTCTCGGTTCAATTAGTTTACTATTAATAGATCCATATCCTGACGTCACGAGTACATTTTATTATTTCTCTGAGAAATGAAAGATTTCACAAAATGTTTTTCTCACATAAATCATGTGAAGAATCAAGAAAGTTGAAATATTACTTAACATAAACAAAAATATAAAACATAACACTGTAAGATTTCAAATTGGTTCTTCTTGACCAATGGTGTATATACAGGTTCTTATACACTATGATTAGTTGATAAGTAATCTATCAAGAAAATCTATTTAATTGCTTCACTAATTAACATACAGTAACATTTTGAGACCTTTCTGTTTGATTTATCACTTAACAATACAAGTTAAAACATTTCATGAATAGTTTATGACCCATATATGTTCGTAAGAAAAACAATATATATAAATGTAAATTTAAGTTGACCATAGCTGTGTTATAATACTTAAAATAAGTTTTGTATAATTTAATAAAGGTAGAAAAATATAAAAAAAAGAAACAAAAGAAAAAACACATGAGTGAAAGAAAAATGCTAACACTATCAGACGTAGTCTGGACCCTCAAATCAGTCTGAACTATTATTTTATATAATAACAAAGTGTTAATAAGAAATAACAGATCAAAATACTGATCAAATAGGTCTGTAAGTATTAAAAGGAAATTACTTCATTTAAAAACCATTGTAGTGTGTCGATATGAACCAGAATGGGAAATGTATAGTTCTCCCGAACTGTGATAAGTAAATTTTACTAAATACAAAATGTACTACATTAATGAAATCTGATTATAATTAGTTCTTACAGTATTTAGTCCATGGAATTCATGTCATGATTAGTGGCATCAATGTATAAGTGTTGTTCCACAGAAAAGGAAGAAGCGAAAATTGATTTATGTTAAATGCATATCCTTCATCATTCGATTAGATATTGCAGCATGTTATCAAGTGATCAATTAAATAGATTGTAACACACTTGTGTATTAAGATCGCTTTTCCTCTGTATCTTCAAAGAGAGGTTTGAATGTATAGTCTATATAGACAAGTTTGAATGAATAGTCGTTATAGAGAGTTTTGAATGCATAGTCGTTATAGAGAGGTTTGAATGTAAAGTCTTTATAGAAAAGTTTGAATGCATAGTCTTTATAGAAATGTATGAATATATAGTCTTTATATACAGGTTTGAATGTAAAGTCTTTATAGACAGGTTTGAATGTAAAGTCTTTATAGACAGGTTTGAATGTAAAGTCTTTATAGACAGGTTTGAATGTAAAGTCTTTATAGACAGGTTTGAATGTATAGTCTTTATAGACAGGTTTGAATGTATAGTCTTTATAGACAGGTTTGAATGTAAAGTCTTTATAGAAAGGTTTGAATGTGAAGCCTTTATAGACAGGTTTGAATGTAAAGTCTTTATAGACAGGTTTGAATGTATAGTCGTTATAGACAGGTTTGAATGTAAAGTCTTTATAGACAGGTTTGAATGTAAAGTCTTTATAGACAGGTTTGAATGTATAGTCTTTATAGACAGGTTTGAATGTAAAGTCTTTATAGACAGGTTTGAATGTATAGTCTTTATAGACAGGTTTGAATGTAAAGTCTTTATAGAAAGGTTTGAATGTGAAGTCTTTATAGACAGGTTTGAATGTAAAGTCTTTATAGACAGGTTTGAATGTATAGTCGTTATAGACAGGTTTGAATGTATAGTCTTTATAGACAGGTTTGAATGTTAAGTCTTTATAGACAGGTTTGAATGTGAAGTCTTTATAGACAGGATTGATTGCATAGTCTTTATAATATCAAATTTAGAACGTTTAAATTCGCGGTACACTGATTACTCTATATGCAATGCAGTAGAGAAAGTCATATTATGCTGAATTATTTTGAATTCGTGGATTTCAAGAAAACCACGCATGTAGCGAAAATAACCCCCACACTCCGAACATGTTTAGAAACATTTCCATGCTGTTCAAACGAAGAAAATGTCCCTTTTACTATCGGAGTAATACATACATGCAGATTCTCAATTTCAGTTTAAGATTCCACTTGTACCTCGACTTGATCGTTGTCTTCTGGAGACTCATACCCAACGCGTTGATGTTGGATTAGACTGTCCGATTCTAGGCGGCGGTATTCCCCAGGTCGGTTTTTGTTTCGGTTGTTTTGAACGATTTTAACAACAAACAATATTAAAAGCATTGACGCGATAGTGACAGCTACAGCAATGACGACCACTGCTCCTTGTGTCAGGCCATCATCACCTAGAGTTCTGCGACTTTCATCCTTCTCGTTGGCTGATTCCATCTCGATGGCTGATTCCTGGAAGTTGTTATTACTGATATCGTTACTTAGTGTTATATCTTTCCATACCAAGCCGTCATTGCTTGTCATGAAAGTGGAATTATCGGTATATTCCTCGTTAGGAATTTGAATAAACGGAGGGCGTTTGATATCCGGCAGACCCCTGCCTGTCAAAGCGTTTGATTGAATGCAGTAGGAGATCTCGCATCCATTGGAAACCACAGCAAGGTGCTCACTGTATCCGGTTGGGCAGCCTCTTGGCCAGTGAGAAGGTCCGGAATTGATCAGGAATGCCTCTAAACTGAACATTTTAGTTGTACTTCGCTTATGTTTGTTTTCTTCGTCGGAGTCAAGTTTAAGGGGATTGCCTGTTTTACAGCTGAAGAATCCAGCGAAAGGTACAGAATATCGGAATCCTAGCTCGTAGTCGTCAGTAATACAAACTCGTAAATTGCTACTGAGCTTCATTTCATGAAAGTACGGTGGACAGGACCTGTCACCTGTCAGCGGATTTCCATTGGTGTCTGTGAATACTCCGCCAAACAGATAGCCAAAGCCACTGTCCACCTTCCCAGTAGCTACACACCAATATCCCTTGTACGAGGCCGTTTGGGATGATACATAATCCTTACAACACGTCGACCACCCAAAAAAGCCACAGTTGTGGCAACGACGCACGGTATTCGGCGTGTTCTTGCTCCCGACGTCAATCTCAACTTCTTCGTATCCAGGAGGACATGTGTAATCCCCTGTAAGAGGATTCTTTTGGTCGAGTTCACTGCATGTGTTGGACTTCACGTTCCCTGACATAGAACACGTCTGATAGACTCCACCAAACGTGTAATTGTTTGATAGACTGCGACATGTTCCATCATTAACGTTGGCTTGGAAACTGAAATTCGGAGAATCAGCATCTGTGCATCCCCTGTAAACGTTATGCTTGTAATACAAGCTGATAGAGTTTTTCACAATCTCTCGGAGTTCGGAGAGAACAGACATCGGGAGTTCCAGAAGAACCATAGGCGTCAGAAGGAAATCCAGCGGATCTCCAGCGCGGTCAATAGCTACCAAGTTATCAGCAATACTATCGGCCCAGTCATTCAGGCTGAAGTTCTCTGGTTTATATACTGACCCACCGATAGTAGCCGTTTCAGAATGGGTCCTATTGCCAAGATACTGATCAATCATTTCTTGCGACGTCGAATGTTCGTAACCACCTTTGACATTGAATTTGCTGTAGAATGAAGCACTTGCCGAGGTCAGCACAATCCTTTTGTCTGAACTATAGGACCGCGCATACGTAGTTTTGATCTGGTCCTGTTGGACTAGAGCAGCCCCGGCGTCTACACTGGTGATTACGTGAGTGCCAAAGTCCCGCACAAGAATCTGACTCTCGTAACTAGCCATACGTTTTTGTTTCTTCACGATTAGTGATGCGATGGACAAAAGCCTTGCTTTGAAATGCGGATTCAGTGCTGTTCCTGGTTGTAATTTGGCGGAATATCTAACGTACCTCATTTGAACCCGAGTGGTAACAGATTTATCTATCATTTGTCTAGAACGGACACTTTCAGACTCGTGCGAGAAGGATCCTTCGATACCGAAACTTTCAGTATGGTACCCAGCTTCAGCGTTGACCGTGCTCGATGTTGTCGAAGTGTAGTTCTGCCAATGTGAAAACATCTCGGCGAACGTTTCGAGTTTGCTCTGTTTTAATGGCACAGAGTATATGTCGTCTGGTAAGAGGTAACGACCGTCATCTGTAGTCTGACATAAACTGTAGTTATAGTTGATCACCTGGCCGCCATGTTTGTTCCGTAAGTTGTCCCAACCTCCTCCTGGCAGTACTTCGTATCGTCGGAGATATTTGTTCAGACTTTTCTGGAGACATCTTTGTGGGTCGCCGACGCTGAAAGTAATCTGGTCGCCTTTATCGACGTCGGGTGAAGTTCTGGCATCAGGAATGACTGTAAACGCTAACAAAACTAGTATGGCAGACTTACAGCGGTACGCCATGTTTGTGTATGAAAGTTTGTTGTAGTGATTATTGCAAAAATGCATCGTTACCTATACCTATTCTCGGAATTCCCATTGCAAACATTTCACTGGAAACGCCTACTTTCGTTTTCGTTACAAAGAACCCTTCATAAAAAATATATAATTATTCGACCAATTGCATTAGACTAGCCCAGAGGACATAACATGTGTGCATGTTTATACCGATGTTGTGATTTATTTACCAAACTCAATGACAAAAATAAAGATTTCAGTCTCTAACAATGAAGGTATACAAATGAAAACCGTCACATACGGTGGAGGGCATATATAAAGATACACACGTAAATTATAATGATGGCTAATCTACACGCCATGTGAATCATAAGTAATACTCGCTGGCACGTTGCTAATGAATACGAGTGTGTACAAAACTTTCATAATTTCGCTTAAGTTACACTTTTTAAACAGATACTATTAGAGCAATTTTGAAAAAATAATGTATTAGCAGATATCGGCACTTGAAACACACACGAAAATCTAAATTTAAACCGCATTACTATAGAAACTTTACAGATTTTTAAAAATGTGGATTTTATTGTTAAACCTGTGTGACTTGAATTTTAACTACATTTGTACATTTTTTTTTATTTCAAAAGAATAACTTGTAAATAACCAGATTTGTAGTTTCGTTTTCAATATAACCTTAAGATATTGAAATACCCATCATATATTTAAATTTTGATATAAACGTATCAGCATGGTGCAGAAAACATATGTTCACACGTGTGGCATTGCTACTTATATTCTGCACATATGTATAGGATCACACGTATGGCATTGCTACTTATATTCTGCACATATGTATAGGATCACACGTGTGGCATTGCTACTGATGTCCTGCACATATGTAGAGGATCACACATGTGGCATTGCTACTGATGTCCTGCACATATGTAGAGGATCACACATGTGGCATTGCTACTTATGTTCTGCACTAGAGTGTGACGTGACCGAGTCATTTTGTCAAAACAAAACTGCAATAAATGTTCTAGTATACGCGATCTCTCGTTTACTAATTATAAAAAATGTTTACAAATACCTTCAATCATTTAGAATGGTATTAAGAATACACTTAAACCTCAGATGAAACTATAATGGTTATATATCAACTATTAGTCTGATATTAGTAAACGGAAATTAGCATCTGATTATACTAGTATCCTAACATTCCACGTGTAGTTTCACAGGTATGTGTAGACAGCGGTTCTTAAAATCAGTATAACATATACACCAATCCTTAGAACCAAGGCGACATGATGTTTCCATGATAATACCACTTGACCACATAAATAGTATTCCGTCTTTGCATATTACAGAGTTAGCTCCCTCGCGTGTAGGTATTGATTGTTACGTCATTATTTTGTGAGCGCAATTCACGTCGTTTTCTTCGAAAACTATGACGTTTCGCTCGCAAATACATGACGTCATAATCTATACCTACCCACAAGGGCAGATAACCCTGTAATATGCAAATAGAAATTACGCTTCAACAAGAAAAAAGAGAACTTCTTTGATGTTAAATGTTGTGTAACTACTGGTACATAGAGAAATAATTGCCTGTTAAAGTTGAGTCTCAGCTGTGAAAATTCAATGAGGAAATCGTAAACTCGTCACAATCATTCTGTGGTTTTCTATACTGTAATGTAACACTACATACTTTACGTGTCTGTAATTGTAAATGTGTAGACGTCAATCACATAATTCTAAGGATACAGCGCACTGCTAAGGATAAGATTCCCCGCCGGCAGTTTTCTTAATCAACAATATTTTATTACATAAAAAAATATTTAAGTCGAATCATATGTATGCAGTCTCCAAATGATTAAATGCATTACCACTTTGCTTGTAAAAGGGATATAAATTTATCCTGTATCTTTAGTATTGATATAAATCATGCGTGCTGCTGAAACCACACCAATAGCAGCTAGAATCCTCTAACTAATGATTAGTTGCAAATTATCTTTGTTAATACACTTATTGAAATACTGTCCTTTGTTTGACACGATCCTGGTATTCAACAATCAAATACTGTAAATCAACTTTTATTCGCGTGCGATTTACTTTCGCAAATTTCGCGATCGATTAAAATTTGCGAAAGTTTATCTCCGAAAATTATTATTGATATGACTTAGTATGATAGTATCAAATGAAAGTAGAACTATATGTAGTCTGTTCCGCGAAAGTTAATCTTCGCGAACTTGTTTTGAAAAGGAATATTCGCGAAATTTAATAGTCGCGAATAAAAGTTGGTTTACAGTATCAGATAAATTCATATTCATTAATGACATCAAAATAATTTAAATTGAAAGATGGAACTGAATTATTTATAATAAAGATGTTTGAAATTATTATTTTAATATTCGGTCGATTTAATAATAGAATATTCATTTTGGTTACGGTACCTGATATGTCAACTATCTTAACCGTTAATCTGTAGGCATATTCACCCATTGTTCGACCTCACAAATGAGCTTTATGTGTCAATTGTTCTCAATGTATCCCAATATTTATTTTATCAAGGCAAATATTAAAGTACATAAGTAAAATGAAAGATATAATATCATATTAGTAACTTCAGGAAAGAGGTGTTGTTGTTGATAATGTTTATTCACAGTAGAAAACAAACAAAAATGACAGTAATGGAATTTGTAAATAAAGCTGATTGTTATAGGATTGATGAAAATGCACACATTTTTAGAAGCCAAGTATCTCGTCCAAAGAATTTGAACACCTGCACAAAGCATAGTGTTATTATATTTACATATCAAGATTTGTCCATTTAAAGAAAAAATATACCCCTATATTGTATTTACTTTTCTAAGGGGTCACGTGAATAAAGCCCTGGTCAATTTAGATATTTGTATATGATTGTTTGAGATTCTCACGATTGGGAGTCAATACTACAAACTTAAACTATTTAAAACATTTTGTTCGTTTTCATGTCTTTTCAATTTTCACACCTGAGTTTAATATTTCTGCCACCAGATTACATATGTTAATGATAGATTTACAGCTATGACGGTTTGGAGCGTTTAACCGTGTACAGATACTAAGTATATAATTGGGAGCAGAGCCGTTTATTTACATTAGGGTTTTGTACAAGTTCCAAAGTAGGACAGAATTCAATCACTTAGTGGATAGAGAACTCTGGTGTGTGCTTGACAATGTATATAGGCGTAATGGTGGAAGTACGTAAGTTCAGTGGACAAACGTAAATTTTGGTGGGCTAGAGAGAAAGATTCTGAATGAAGTGTAAGTAAATATCGCATTGAAGACATTATAATATTCCCTTTTTATTTGTAATAGCATATTCCATTGAAGTTTTGCTATAAATCGATCGTGAAATTTGTTTAATCGTGCGACTGGTCAGTGATTATGTTTATCTGTCGATGTGTTTCTTGTTAAGCACAATATATTCATCTATAACCTCATATCGGGGTTACTAGACGGAACTTCATTTAACTCAATCAATATACCAAGGATTTACGGACAGAAAGAGATTATGATGAATGTCTAGAAATTATCTATAAAGACCAAGTTATATTTATTTCGAAAAGTAAAATGACAAATTGCCAACTGGAATAACGACTGGTTGCTGTATGCAGACGAAATAGTTTTTCGGACATACTTTTAGTGGCTGCTGGCAGCGTAGTACAGGTGATCGCTTAATAAGAGTTCATAAGGTTCATTATATAACGCTTCTGATTGGGAGAACCGTCGCTTAATGCAGATAACCGTTTATTTGAGGTGGCCTTCAAGGCATGTTTGTACTTCTATAGAAGGGCAACGCGATGATGGTAAGTCTATCTGTATCATCTTATCTTTAAAATTTATTGCTATTTTTTAGGTAGTTTTGTTTCTCAATCAATTCGTTTGACGTTTTAGATACTGCAAATGTACATTTTTCAATGGTAAATTTATTTAACGCCTTTTCGTGTCAGCAATTTTGCGTTAAAATGTATATTATGTTGTTGATATAACTATCTTTGCGCTATACATTTTACAATAAGCTGCATACTCTTAACTGCATAGTGACATTTTCTTAGTTGCTATTCCTATCCTTATTGAAATTTGCAGAAGAAATGACAGTACTCATACACCAGTTAAGTAATTTCTATCACTACTGATCTATTTCTGTGCTTGTATAAAGTTGAAAACACATCCGCTATAAACCGAAAGTCGTTTGATATAAAATATTTATGCGGTATCCTACAATATGAAGAGGCTAGGGCACAAATGTGATCTATCTCTCCTATGTGGAGTTTAAATGTCCGTCTATACCAACACAACCGCTAAGACTCTCCAGTCAGTGTGTGCGTTGGTAGTTCTAGACGTGGGCCTACTCGTGGTAGTGTCAATAGTTACTGGGGGTGATAGAGTCGTGGTAAGCTGCTGTAGAAGTAGTGGACTTCACACCAGGTCGTGTACACTACAGATTTATAGTGTAATACCCTTTAAACTAAAGACATAGTCTGCCCACAAGGTAAGCAGAGATCACAGTGTCATTTTAGTTCGGATCATTAGTATCAAATATGTTTTATGTCATTTTTATTTATTTTCATAATTCTTCATCTAATATAAAAAATCGTTTCCTAAATGCAATGTTCAGTTTGAATAGCATCTATACGCATATTCGAACAGATCGTAACTCTTGCCTAGCGAAGATGAGTTTCTTCTACGCGTTGGGCATCTATGTTGTTCTTGTTTTAATGCAGTAATGTATGAATTGATATCATAATACTGCACATCATACTGATAGGACAATGATGACTTTTGTGACTAGTGAAATAGTAAATTATATAGCAGTTCCCATGTGAATCTTACTTCTCATGGATATAACACCAGGGTATATACTAATCATGGAATACTTCATCTCATATAAAAGGCATAAAAGGATGAGCTTGTAATACGGCAGAGTGCAGAAAGAGGTGATATTGATTTTAAAGAGTTTTGGTCTATAAGAGGTTTAATGGTTAATATCCATTGCTGCATACGCCAAAGATATACTGCAGACACAGATAGGTACTTGAAGCTTCAGAATCTAAAAAGGTTTACACAAAACTCGCACAGAAATTATCACTGTTTATATACTGCACCATAAGCTGTGTAGTCATTCTAGAACTCGTCTAATACATGAATTCAAATCAATGATATTTGAAATTTAAAACGTATTGGGAAACATTTTTTTTAAAAAGGTAAAGAAATGTTATAGAAACTTGGTATTGAAACACGAATAAAGATTTTAAAAATAGTTCCATAAAATTATTTGAGTTGTTAAAACAAATAATTTGAATCCTGGATGATATGACTTCGTGGTTTTTCCTTGAAGACTGTTGGTTGTCATAACAAGGACGTCATAACTAGTGCATATTGCCATATAAGTTAAGCCAAACACTTCAGAAACATTGGGATTTATCAGCGAACAACCTTAGAGTACGCTGTTCGTGGTCAGAGAGATAAACTTTGATATCATTATGTCAACAAAACGGTGGATCAGGATATTTTAAAAACAAAAAAGAATTGAAGATAAAATTAAACATGTGGGAGTATTTTATTTTGGAATTTTCAAAACCAGTTCTAGTTACGTAATTTACCATTCGGTTAGTTAGAACCTTCCAGTTACATTCACAAGCACTCGTTCATCATTTGTTATTCTTTTTTCCATTCATAAAAATATGCGTAAAATAGAGAATGAAAAATATAGGTTTTTAGTTGTTTTAGCAAGTAAAGAACTATAAAACATAGCAAAAAGGCCAAACAAAATAATATAATATACAGAAGTAAATAGTGTATAGGTTTACCAATCGAACGTCGGAAACAAAACAAGAGCCAACACTTGTTCATAGTTCACTTTTCAAGTCGCTTTTATGTTACGTTAGTATTTCGTTGATAAGTATTTGAGTTATGTTATTTGAGAAGGAAAAAAACATGTGTTTTTAGTTTGTGACCAATTTGGTATATAACACGTGCATTTCTTGTATAGTCATCGTGTCATAATTGATATACACTTCAAAATATTCTTTAAGTTCTTTGTCAGCGCGGAAATAATCTATATACTCACGCGGATTAATTGTTGATGAATTATGTAGATAGGATTACAAATGGCAATGATTTGACGAAACGAAACAGGTCAAGGTAGTAATGTGTGCAGTAAAACAATATCGACTGGTTCAGTTAATTTGGCACCCCACATTAATTACATTAATTAGATATCAGGTCCAAGTTTGAATCCGGTTTTAATATTAGTTAATAGTTATTTCCGGTTAGGTGATGCCGAAAGATTTTTCTATTAACGTAATATATTTATATATGTATACTTGGGTCTGATATATTGCCATGGAATATTGGATTCGAATCAAAGTAAGTCGTATGTTCATGAAAAAATGAATGCAAAGCAATTATTTATTACTAAACAGAGAAAAATTCGAACCGTATCATTGGTACAACGCGCATACTAGAAGCAGAAGACAGTCGCTCAACATTTGCATTCGATGTTATCCCAGAACACCGGCACAAAACTGGCACATAATATAACAAAGCATAAAACTATTAAAGCAGGTTTATAAAATGTTCGTATTTTGCCTGTTATTGTTGGAGATGAAAGTTTCGTACTTCATTGGAATTTAAATGTATGCACTAGTTAGTGAATTTATTTATTATAAGTTGTGTCGTGCTTATAGAAAGCCATGTGTGAAATCACGAACTGTATTCTGAAATGGGGTTCCAATTCACTTTACATGTTTTATGTACGTTTCAACAGTTACATAGACAGACCAATTAAATATCATTCACTGCTATAAGATGTCGTTTTAAATGTAGTTATTCAAAACAATTTACCGTATTACATCTCCTCTGATGTGCAAACAACACCGTAAGTTTTCAGACGACATTTTTATCCTTCTCTTTGATTAATAACCTTTCTAATCCCACTTATATCCCAAGAGGAGACAGGTGAATATTTACCTGTACAGGTACGAGTACCCATATACGTCATCATTGATAATCAAAGTGCAGGACCTCTAATCATGACCACTCGGGAATTCGATACGAGACCAGGGTACATTATAGGTGAGTGATGAGGTAAGAATAGGATAGGGACTGTCTATAGACCCTTACCAACATAGGTATTTAAGGAGGTGATGAGTTCATTTATTTATCATTATCTGGACATGGCCAGCTGTGTAGGTTTGATAAATTATGCTATCAAAGACATCATGTTTCAAACATTTCTTTATCGTACATAATTTTGTAAGGATTGTGAAAGCATATCGATCAATGGTATTGTAAGATCTCAAAAACACCTGCACCTAATAATGAAACAAAGGAAATGAGATATGATAGATTGATTTAATATCCTAACATTTACCTAACCCTACGCTAATGTTCATGACATTAATATGTTCAACTCATTTCAAAACCTTTGCTGATATGCGTTTATGATTTAAAAGAAATACCGAAAACATTATTGGGTAATACATGTCCCATAAACGTCAATAGACATCAAGCAATATATCACATAGACCTCCATATATATATTACGAGAAATGAAATTTAAACCCATTTAAAAGATTTATTTCACATAGAGAATACATTCAAATGCATATCTGTCTTTGAAGTACACTTTACGCAAGGCCAACACTTTTCCGAGTCATTGCTGACATTCAAAGTATTTGATAAGAGAGTTTCCATAACCTTCCATATGACTATGATATCCGAAAGAAAACGTGTTTACACTAGCCAATGTTTTTTTTCTTCAGTGATCTGGTTTTAGTAAAAATATTAGCTGAGATTTCATTTAGCTGTTATCGTCTTGTGAAGATCTTAATTGATGTAATGCTATTTAGCTATAATATTCCTTTATTTGTTCAGCGGTGATCTTTATCTAGTTAGTTTGAAATTTATTTATCATGTATTTTAGTGGAAATATGTTTTAACCTTATTGACATTAAGATTTTATTCAGTCGAGTTCTTATTCTAGTTGAGATCTTATTGTAGCCGAGATCTTATTTTAGTCGAGATCTTATTGTAGCCGAGATCTTATTTTAGTCGTGATCTTATTGTAGTCGAATCTTATTTTAGTCGAATCTTATTTTAGTCGTGATCTTATTGTAGTCGAATCTTATTTTAGTCGAGATCTTATTTTAGTCGAAATCTTATTTTATTTTAGTCGAAATCTTATTTTATTTTAGTCGAGATCTTATTTTAATGTTAGTGCTAAATAATAATCACACTAATTCCATCAGCTGCAGATTATTTTAAAAGTATTCTAAACAATTTCGTCAGGTTGGAAAGCATGATTTATGTTAAAATATTCTTTCTTATGTAATGATTTTGTTACACAGGGTAATTTTTATGTGTGACATTTCGATGACTAGTACGATGTTTACCCTATTACCTTCATCAGACTTTCATTCATAGACGACTCGTAGAATATTTCACCTTTTTGTACTTATGAACTTTCATCTTTCTAATGAAGATGAAAGGGTATACATCGTACTTGTCATCGAAACGTCACACATAAAATTTTCGCTAGTTATGTAACAATTGCATTACATAAAAATGAATATGTTACCAATGGGGAAATCTGTGAACGTAACACTTCACATATGTAGAGGGATGTCAAGTTTATTACACTATAATATATTTAAAGTCTAATACATTTAGTATAAATGCAAAGAAAACTAATTTGGGAATGCAAAATCAGTTTTCGATTTATGCAAATGAACATGCCAAGCGATAGGTAAATTAAGTGTAAAGAATGTTATCATACCTATTGCACAGGTTACCAAAGATGGAAATTACTTTCAGTATAAATGTATCTGTACCGAAAACTACTTTATACTCCTATTAAACTCACCATGTGTAAACATAACGACCGTATGTAATAGTTCGGGGATTTAAAATCAAATAAACGCAATAAACATTTACCTTAATGAAATGGAAATATTCTATTGAATAAAAACCGAAATTAAATATCCTTATTGCATTTAAAACGTCTATGTAACACTCAGAACGGTTAAGTATGGTAGGTGATAATGAATGTTTTCATGATCGACTCGGCTGAACGTATGAATTAAGTGGCCCTGATATTTTATTATGTCCTGACAAAGTGTAAATTATTGAACCACTAGACCATATGGTGTAGATCGTTTACAGGGCGACAGGCATGTAACGCTTCTGTTTAGTGTTACTGATTACAGTAAGCATGAGAAGTAACGAATTATTTCATTCTGTTTGTGGTTCAAATACGTCTTCATTATGTAACGTTTTCAAGTGTTCTTTGATTGGCAAGTACAGCGGTTTTATATACTGTATACATGAGCAATGGTAAGCACTATTCGAGTGTGTTGGACGACAATCTAATGGATCGGTAGTATTGTTAGTTATTGGTGATTTTTTTTCAATATCTGTGTTGGCAAAATTTATCTGCTTGGCAAAATTTATCTGCTTGTTCAACAGTAGGTAAGTGGATATCGGGCAAAAAACAATCCAACCTTCAATATCCATGGGATTACTATCACTGTCGTTATATCCAGCCCTGGGGACGATGTCATAGCAAAACTGAAGGCATTTCAGACGGAAAAAACTGACCAATCACAGGCCTACAGAGGCTTCTATTTTAAGAAAGGCATGCATAGTACATTGTAAGTCATTCGATTAGTTTGATGTACATCAAAGGATCAAATTACCTAGCACATCCGTTGTTCAGACTTCAATTTTGTTTTGATATAGTCCAGGGGTTAATATAATAAAAGTGATAGTAACACATGGAATATCAAGGGTGAAACAATTAATATCGAAGAAGGGGAAGGGAACTAACCGAACATCAATTTTAACATGAAAAAAGACAATGAGGAATGTATGCATGCAAAGAAGTATTTATAATAAGTGGCGATGGGGCGTATTTTGCCATTCAAATTTGTTGCAGAATAACTATAAAATCACGATGACAGTGTTGTAAAATGATGATAATATAAATATATAATGTGTGATATTGTTAATATGTCGCAATTGATTGTAGAAAGAATTATTATGAACTGGCCTTCTGATACCTCTCTACTGTAACAATATTTCGAATGGAATAAGGGAAAACCATAGACATTTTGCATTGTTCTTTTCTCACCTGCACGATTAAGCTCCATCAATACAACTAATTAATATATGACACATAACAATTAGAAATGTAGTATAACACGTCATTGTCAATGATTGCCACCATGTTTTCATATATAGACTACGTGTAATATTTATGACATGATAATTCACTACAATACTCGGATCCTGCCGTGTAGTTTGCATAGTGTATAAGCAGACATACACAAAACACACTTCACAGGGGTATATTAGTCACAGAAACTGTCAGAGGTAGAAGATATTCCAAGCAGTAGCGATATAGGAGACTGACCGCGTAGTAAGATCTCAATGCCACTTAAACATATTATAATGCACAGTGTTATTTATGTTAAAGCCCAAAGCAGTATTGTGCTTATTTCGTTTCGAATTACATGAATATTTTAAAATTATAGGGCAACAGGAACACAAATTAGTATTACATTTGTTTTCTAATTTTTATCCACCTTTATATTTTGCAGATAAAATGTGAACGATGGTGACACCAACATCTCATTGCTATGGCAACAGAACGCAATGATGCCCAGTTGGATCCCAGAGAAGACGATGGCGGGCAGAAGGAGACGGAAGAAAGTCTGTCGGTGGATCCTGTAGATACAATAAGTGAAAGCAACCAGGAGAAGGATATTGATAATAGTGATAATTTAACATTGGATTTAAATGGCGGGGAGGAGGTACAGCAGACAGGAGATACGACGGACGGCGTGACAGAACGGACGGAAACTGCAGAGGTATGGCAGATGGTTTGTTGATTTTCTTATAAAATTCAGAAAGAAGCTTTAAAATTACAGTAAAATGTAAACGCGATAGAGACGACCTCTGTATACATGCCACCTGCTTCACAAGACAACTCTCTTATGGTCCTGAGCAAGATCATTATATCAGGGTCTCAAATAGAGAATTTCATCACAATTTTAACTCATTTGACTGTTTAGAACATTTTGTCGTTGTCCCTTTAACTATGTTTGTAATGTATATTTGATTATATTGAATGAAGTATTGTAGCATTATTACGTAATGCATTGACCATTTATTTTAATAAACACTAACGGTCGTAGAATAACGCTGTCGTGCTCTGGTCAGTAACGAGGCCAAAATGTCGTAATGGAAATCATTTATAGATCCATTATTGACCTATATTGACTAGTGTTTATAGTCGTCGATAAAGCCGAGCCAACAGTTTATGTAAAATACTTCAATCAATTCACCAAAACTTAAACGCTAGGTACCTAACCTTTCCTCAATGTTTGTATTGCTCTACTTCACGAGTTCATGGACGTCATTCATCGATAAATGCCACTGTCGGAATACTTCGATAGAGATTGAACCTGAAAGTTTGTTCAGATTGCATTGACATTTGAGTTTACACATGGACTAATGATACCCACAACACGATCAGATCGTTGGATTGAAATCAAACAGAGTTATATATCAGGTGTATTTCTGTAAGCCCTTTCTTTGATTTCAATGGTTATTTTTGTTCCCGGCCTTCGAGGAGGTAACTGGTTTCTTTCAATGATTTTATTTAAATGAACTAAATCAACATTCTAATCTCCCGAGTTGACACATTCTACTGCTAACCTTCCAATCCATTAATTGCCTATCGCTAAACTGTACAACTAAACCATGTAAAATACAGACCTGCTTTTCACGATCCGTTTATCAAAATGTATTAGATTTTAATGCTTAAGCTGTTCCCATGTTGTCGTCAACAGTTCACTGGAAATAGTAAATATATCAAGTTAAACTTGTTTATGAAACTAATAGATACATTAAGCGTCCAAAAGATATCTCAAAGCGTTTTCAAACGAGTTAAATGTCCTTCGCGAGATATATAAATTATAATAAAACCCCACAAACAAAATACAACACAGATTTATCAGCAAACAAATATATCACATCAACAAACCTTGATACATTTAAACATATAGAGTATAGATTATTCAGACGTATGTAACACTGTCAATACCTAGACCAAAAGTAAGAAATATACGCCTCCTCTATTCGTGACTATTTATTGATACCTATTTATAAAGCAAATGTTGGCGAAACCGACTGTATTCACAATTATGAAATAGTTAGAAATTTTTATGTTTTTGGAAAATATTTCTTTATTGAGGTTAACTGATGAATGCAGATGTTCGGTATTACTCAATCGTTAGCCGACAGAGTTCACAATTACGAAATAGTTTAAAAGGCTGTAGAAATCTGTAAGAAATTGCTTTATAATGCAATGAATGAATTCATACAAAGATTTACAGTGACCCGATATTTCAATTATGATCGAATACACACATATTATAGAGACGTTAAATATAGGTAGGATTTTCTAGGGTGTCACATGAAAACCGGTGCTTAATAGAAAATAGAGAAGAGAGGGCAATGTCACATTATAAGATTAATGGCTAACTACATTTCTGAAATAACAAAAGTTTATCAAAAACAATTATAATGTTAGAACATGTTTGGTATTAAATGAAATTACAACAAAATAAATGCAAGATTTCATGTGTAAATATATATTATTTGCCGTAGCGTAGTTATAGGTTATTACAGCGCGGTAATAAGGGCGACCCGCGTTATGGACATTATCATCTATCTATTTAAAATTGTCCAGGGAGTGATAATAACTTTTCGGACTCTACAAAATGTGTAGAACTCGTTTTAGAGTTATATTTTTAAAAAATTGTTTCGGTTAGTGTATGGTCCTTTAAATAGCGTAGTCGGCAATTCCACATCAATTTAATTTGTCTTGAAGTATAACATGAAATATTTGTGGGTACTTAAACGTTCCGTAAGGACACGTCCCCACGTTCTGAGCTTGTATCCTGTCTGTCGCTTATGTTCCCAATGTTGTTTGATGTAATGTGACGTCATTCTGTTATAGGGCTAGACACACGAACAATAACACAAAACTGGAGAATGAATGTATCGGTGTTTTCTTTTCATTACAAGAATAAGGTATTATTTTACAAATATGCTACATGTAACACAACCAAAGAAGATGATACACATGTAATTTATTTTAAAACCGATACATAATATAAACTAACTTTCTTTCGCGATCTGTATTTGCATATTCACAGTACATAGTACGTTTCGCGGACTTTATATGGAGATATTAATAAAATGCCTAGAACTTTACTTGATCGAGAAATTTAAGAAAATAAATAGCACGCGAAAGAAAGTTGGTTTAAAATAAGAAAAGTATAGAGTTATGAACTTATGCTATTAAAATGATTGGCTTAAATAATTTTAATGGTGTAATAAGATGTAAACATTGTTCAAAATTAATATATTTTAATCGTCATCTTTACCTCGATAGAAAGGGTAGAGGGAATTATTATCTTGCTACGAGTACAGAACAGTGTCTACCTGAAAGGGTTTCTTGTTGTTAATACCTAAGTACAAATTTATTTTTCACTTACAGATATTCGTTCGGATACACTTCCATTAATTGGTCCAATTATCATTTAAAAACCAGTCAAGTGAATTGATGTTTAAATATAATTCAAGTCGAATCATATCTTTCAAATAAGCTTTTCGTGATAAAGGTAACAATACTGCACTTCTCGTGTTTCAATACTAATTGCTAGTAAATTGCTCAAAATTGTATATACTCCATATAGATGAATAAAATCAATAGGCTTTTAAAACATAGTTCTCTCACTTGGTAGATAAAATTTCTACGTCTGAAAAAATCAGTACTAGAGCTTTCTAAAACAGTATTACTATAAATATATTATTCCTCAGTAGCGTCCAAATATTATGACATATTCCATATTGAATGGGTTTAAAGAGTGTTAAAACAGACATAGAGACATTTGCCTGCGATATTGAACAGTTATACATTCTGTTTGATTTGATGTAAACATATTCTATTTGAAAATTATATACAAATGGGATGAAGCACAAGTTGTAAATTCGTCTTCTCCCGTAAAAAATAATGATGATATATACATATGACCGCAAATATTAGTCAAAATGATGATTGTATAAAGTATCAAAACTAGCTTTAAGATAAAATTTACAATGTTTTTCAAGCATAATGAAATTTCTCTGTAGCCCACGTGTCTGTAAAAAATATTATTACATAAAGTACAGAATCAATTTGTAAGTAACTCTTGTCCATGTTTAAACATGAATAATATGTTAAAAATTAGTTATACACTTTTGTTAAAAGTACAGTAAAAGATACATTCAACCGTAAACATAAATAAGATCCATTGAGTTACTTCTAGAATATGTATCAGAAATAAAAGAAATTACGAAATACTACACTATGTGATCTATATACCTGTTTCATTTTTATAGTATTACTTTATTCTGATGTATTGTACTATTTCATAGATTTTGAGACGTCAATAGATTCGTTACCTACTTATAGTGCTGGGATTAATGTTTATGTGGCTAGGCGCCGTGGTGGCCCGACATATTACTGTAAGCCTTCCCCTCGAGTTCGAATCCCATTTGTGGCACTTGCCATGTACTAATCAATGGGCAGTAGTTTTTTCCCTCTTCCGACAACCCTTGCGCGTCCTTAAATAACACTGGCTGTTAATAGGACGTTAAAATAACAAAGTGTGTGGGTAGTGTTTATCGTAAAGAGGCATGTTAAATATCTACATTCCTATATCTATCTTGATTCAGGAAATATATTTTCAAGAAATATCAATTAAGTTACACACAGATATTTTAGATGGGCATGCTCTAAATCGTTAAGTTAACCACATGAGTACTTGTGCTTATACATAAAACGTTGTTTTGTCTGTAATTTGCCGCCATATTACTGACCTTGGATTAGAATTCAGTAAGTCAGTACAAACATCTGGTACTTTTCTTTACCAACTTTTATTCTTTATTGATAGCATATTACGTTTAAACAATCAATGTTTAAGAACAGACAAAATTGATCACATCCGGGTTGTCTTTTTTTCGAACAAAAGGTAACTACTTCTGATCGATATCACACACCGTGTAGTTATTGTAATAGTGTATGAAATATTGACGTGGTGCCATCATGCGGAACCTCTGTAAAAACATGATATAACATTTATGGAACAACAATAGGACCCTATGTGGTAAAATACACATTGACATTAATATGTGGATGAAAATGACTAATTTAAATTTGAATGAGTTTGTCCTTTGGTGGCATAATGCAATATTGCTGGAACAAATAAAAGTCAATGTTAAACCTTTGTTCAGCTTAGGTAAACAATTAACAAGAAATATGATATAAATGCAGAAAAAATACTTTAACGAGATACCTGGTACTCAGGGAGATGCTGAATAATTAACCATTTCCTATTGTTGTAAATATTGATCACTTAATAACGTACCTATGTATAGGTAAAATATATATTTAGATATTTCTCGTTTGCCTTTCATTGATCAACATTACTGCTGTATTTCCTTTCTTATTAACAATCTATATAAAATGACAATAGTAATGTGTCACTCGAAGTCATTTCGTCAACATATGTACGTAGGTCTCTATAACCAACACACAACTTATTTTAATGAAGTCAGTCCATTAGACCACAATGCATACAGGGAAGGATGTTGTCCTTAGGTGACCATAGGTGTTTACATTAGCACGTGAAACCATTTAACTAAACATCCATTAGGTCATAGTGATCTCCATACAGAACGTTCCACATAAAACATTAAAATTAAATGATATCCAAGAACATTCTTATCTTTTTCTTTTGTAGATGGGGTAATTGGAAGTCAAGCTATAAAGTGTCCTTTTTCAAACTCGAAACAAATAGATGAATAAATCAGTGATACACCAAATGGTTTTGTAAATTAGTTGCATTACGTTTACGTATGCATCCGTTAGAAGGGATTACAGTACTACATATCTAAACATGCTCCTGCCAAGCAGTCGTAAGCTGACTTTGCTTCTACCATGCTTGAGAATTTTTTTTATATAACATCTCTTCTGGGAGTGGCTATTTATCCCTTTCCATCACCGAATGACCATTGTATTTTCTTCTCATGGAGTACATAGCTTCGAAGGTTTTTCCTTTAACCCATCTCTTTATACTCTTGAAGACGTAATGCATTATCATATAGCATAACAAGTCATTTTTAAAAACGTAACCAGCCCAAGGGAGATAATCCTCAGATAGAAAACATTGTGCATATTAAAGATTATTTATCTTTTCTTTCTTAAAGGAAAGTGATGCAGTACAGACTGGCGACAGGGATGAAGACGACAAGAATGACGACAAGGACGAAGGCATTTCTGATAAGGATGAAGAAGAAAAAGAAGATGAGGTTGAAGAGGAAGAGGAGCCAGAAACAGAAATGACAGAGGAAGAAAAGGAGGTAGGGGATTATAAGGTGTCATATGAAAGTAAGTATAGAAGACTAAAAGATAAAGCTCACTGAAAGCTATCAAGATGTGCAATACTAATGAGAGGAAAAATAATAGTGAATGCGGTTGCTATTATTATTAAAAAGCGTAAACTCATAGTTGATACTTATGTGTCATTTTGTAAATAATTTGACTTCCCTTTTCCTCGTGATAATGATATAAGACCATAACATATTTTAAATTATTGTTTTTGTATTTTGATTCCTCATAATATGTAATCAAATCCTATCATTACTGACCTAATACGTTGTGCTTTATCAGGCAATGTACACGGCCGTTTGTGAAGGGGACATAGCGGTCTATCAGAACTGTCTGGACAAACCTAATGCTGACATCAACGCTACCTGGGTAAGTTTTTGTAAAAACAATAAGATATAAATAAAGTTTATTTCCAACCGATAGAGTAAAATATTGATAGCCGATTTACATACCATAACTGTTTTATCAAATATCGTCTTCCTGTAATCAGATACAAATGAAGATATTTTTCACATTATGAGATGATGACATAATTTTAAGCCAATGAAAACCGTTCGTTACAAACACTATTTGAATTACGTCAAAATAATAACATAATGCTGTAAAACCGAGTATCTATTCATGGTACATTTTTTGAAATATTTTTTTCATATTTTATCTGTTTTTTTTTTGTCCTTTCAGTTTAACGAGAACATGTTGATGGTTGCCATGAGAACGGGCCAGATGATGATGGCGGAGTTCCTGATTGATATCGGTATCGACGTCAACTACGAGATCGATCTAATCGTAAGTTTAATGAGAAAAAAAAATATTATGTATTGCTTTCTGAATTAAGAAGATGGTGGTTATGGAATTTCTCTCTATATATGATAGTATTGGTATTGATGGTTTGTTGATTAATCCTATCCACAGCTAAGTTCATTTTGGGACGGCCGCCCCTTTATGCAATGTAGTTGCGGGTTGAATTGTATGTGTGCTTTGGGAATTGGCTAGCGGTATATTCCTTTGTAATTGTAGGACTCTTTTTACTGCTATCTCATTAAAGACATCTTATCCCTCAGTCTGGTGATTGTTCTCCTCCAAGAAATTTTTGAATTACAATAATAAGTTCTGATCAGTCGAGTCAGAACTAGGGTAGTTTGCCTGAAGATATTGGGAATGATTTATGTTTAGTTATGTTATTAATTAATAAGTGATGACCTTGCGTCGAAAAAGTTTAGGAAGCATATTTCATAGGGCAGTCTCCGAAATTTACATGTAGTAAGTTGATACAAACACCTTGACTTATTTTGTGCTTCTTTTGTGTAGGATTTATACGAAAAAGAGAAAACTGGAAACAAGAGATTTGATTGTTACCGAAAGTCGTGTCGACAGATTGCCTGGGAGAAGGGTCACGACTTCATCGTTGAACTGATCGACCTCAAGAATGACAATTGGTTTCCGTATAAAAAGAAAACACAACGCTGGTACAAATACACCAGACGACCTCTTCCTCCACCTCTCCCCCGCGTACCGGGAGAGGAGGAGGAGGTGGAAGAGGACGATGAGGAAAATGCAGAGGAAGGCGATGAAAATGGTGAAAAGGGTGAAAAAGAGGGTGGGGACGTAAGTTCACGAAAAGAAACAAAAAAGGATGAGGATGTAGATTCAGGACATCACAGTGGAAAGTTCGATGAAATCAGAGACGTCGATGATAACATTTCGTTTCTCTCGGGTGAAAGGCCCATGTTTGAGCTGAACGATGACGGTTATTGGTCACTAACACAGCGAAGTTCGCCCTACATGTGTCCGCCCGAAAAGCCAGAAAGGCCTGGCATTTTAACGCGAGGAACAAAGTCCTCGATATTGTTGCGTAAACATACGAATCAGATTCTAGATCACAGAAAATGTTCAAACAGTGCCAAAGAAAGAAACATTACGGTTGTGCAGGCCGTTGGAAGTTATGCACAAGAAAGTAAATTATGGAAGCGTAAAAGCGTAGACCATGGTTCTGTAGAAAGCATTCCATTCCTCGCGCGAATGCATTCTGCCAAAACCACGTGCAGTGAACCTGTTAGGACAACACAGAATCACTTCCGGTCTTCGAGACGGCAGCGCCCTCTTACGACCCAGTCAGCTTTCTCACAAGTGACAAAGATTCTGGGCGAGTCACCTCTCCTCCGTCCCCAGAAAGAACCACCACTACCGTTCATCAATACTACACAACAACGACATCCACTTAAACGTACGACGAAGGTCAATCCCTGGTGTCATGGTAACTCTAGCGGAGTGATGCACAAACTTTCAAACGTAAAAATACAAAATAAGGTTGTCGACCCAAACTTCCACGTGGAACGACAGCTATATCAACGTACCCGAAGTTCATATTCTGGAATTTCATGATCATCAAAGAGTACTGACTATCCATTATCTGTGATATAAATGTGATATCTTTAAGTTTAAACGGAACTTTTCCGACGATATCCACACACTTTTCTACATTTATAAGTTGTAATCATTGCAGTATTAAAAATCCCATTTTAGTATTATACATGGTTTCTAATCATTGAGAGAATTTGACTACAATGTAGTTACGTTAGGGTTCTTTTAACCTTAGAAATTAAAAAATAATCTGTATCATAGCCGTTGAATCGGGTTTTTTCCTGCTATCTGTGTTTATCACCAAAAGAAAGGTAACTGGTTATCATTATGGCGCCATCTTGGATTTTTATAGAAATTTAGTTTCCGCTAATCCTTGTGAATTACTGGATCCGTTCATTTATCTCGTCTTTATCAGTCATATCTAACCTTTACTTTGATCACAAAATGGCAACGATTATCGTCAGAGACCCACGGTTGAATGCACTCAATATGTTACGCTACACTTAATGATAAGTGTATAGCGTCACGTAGGGCAGTCAACCGTGGTTCTTGATCAGTGAACCTCATCATGGGAAAATCCTCGCTACTCCTTGTGAATTACTGGATCCATACATTTTTCTCGTCTATTTTAGTCTATCTAATACCTAACCTTTATTTTGATCACAAAATGGCAACGGCCATGGTCAGAGACTCACGGTTGAATGCACTCAATAGCTTATTAGTGATAAGTGTACAGCGTCACGTGCACATAGTGCAGTCAATCGTGGTTCATGATCAGTGAACCTCATGATGTAAAAATGGCCGACAGGCAGACATTCCCATTTTGGAAGCCAAACATTCGGATTTTTTTTAGAATTCTTCCACAAAGAATTGTCATATTTATTTTATTAAATCATATGTGGTTTCATTCGAAAGTTTTCTATAATAATTTAGTTTATAATAGAACCTTAGGCACGAAGATAAATGTGGGATTTATTTTCAGATGATGGATATTTACTGTTCCGTACTGACTGACGAATCATTGATATATTAAAGAATTTCTGTAAATTGTATACACTTCATGGAGCTATGATCATGATGAAGGAACATATCATTTGACAATCTAGTCACCGATTTACTTATTTCAAAGACTACATACGAAGGGAGATAATTCTAATAAGTTTATAATCTGCATGGTCATACCTTGAAAAGTCTTTCACTCAGCATAATGTAAAATAGTCCTGATCGAATAGCGTTACATGGACGAATAATGATAAAATTTATTTTTGTGACGAAATGTGGCGCTGTTTTCATTAAAATAATGATAATATTTGCATTTGTTTCTCTTCTGTTTGTAATTTAGTATATAATTAGTCTTCAGAGTACTACATAAACTGAAACATGAATTGCATAATGTGTGAAAGTTCTTTTATTAAAATATTCAGGGGAAAAAAACACCCAGGTTTATACGGAAGAGGATTACGGTCGTATATAAGAAATAAGCATAATTCGTTTTTTCATGTTGTAGGCTACAAATTTCGCAGCATTAACTAGGAATTTCAAGCGGTATCTTGACATTTCTGGTTGATATCTCGAAAATTCGAGTTAATAACATGAAAAGACTTATTTATTTTCATACACATGGCCGTAATCCTCTTCCATGTGTCTAGAATTCTATTTTTCAAATAATTTTTGAAACCTGGAAAAAAATATCATGTCCACGTTTCGTCTGTCTTCAAAGGGGAACAATCCACGCGGAATTCCTAAGAAAAGAAACTCTGCCAGCCAAAAGAAAGGAAATTTGAATGCACAAATGATACAATTTTCATCACACCTGAAAATGCATTAAATATCACACAAATATGAAAAAAGAATAGATAGCAAAACCAACAAACAAATGATACACAGTGTTTGTAATAACTCAAAATATCATAAAAACACAACAAACATACAGAAGATAAATACTATATTGTCTGCTCCAGTATTTGATAGAGAAAAAACTATAATTCGTCGACGGAGGAGCATCTTTAAACTGTGTGAAAAATATCTTTGTTTGTATTTTTTTTTTATTTATATAACATTTTTCTCGTGCAAATGCCTGCTTGGAATGCAAAGTTTATACAAGCGTTGCTCAAACTCAAACTTTGATATGAATTAATGTGATTTGTTTGTATTGAATTACATCGGATAAAAGGTTAAACATCTCGACCTACTACACGTCCTAATCAAAACAGCGAGGATAAACGCCCCGATAGCGTTAAAGTAAGCGAGTATTTCAGGATTAGCATGCCACAAGGATTATACGTGTAGGTAATTGTGTAAGGTCACTTCAGCGTTAATGATAATATTTTATTTTGTTTCCATAGTAAATACTGAAAATGTCTGCTAAGTAAAGTTATTAAACGCATTCTTTATATATTTCCTAAACGAAATGGGATGGAGCATAATAGAGACCAATTTGTTCCATATAATGTCCATGTTATAGGGAGTTCAGAAATAGTGATATATTGTATTTGAAACTATTCTAGTATTTTATACTCTATGGGGACTAACTTCTGATTTATTGGTTTATGGTGACAAAAAAAAATAACAAAAAAACAAATACTGAAACCTCACATTTGGAAACATCCATCTGCAATATAGAGTGATCAACGACTGGAACTCATTACCTTTGGAAATTGTGAATGCCGAGTCAGTGAACAAATTCAAGACCCTCACAATTATTGGAAGAACTTTGACATTAAGTTTTACCCTAGCTACTATTGAAAATATTACTATAAGCAGGCTAGAAAACAAAGGACATATATAACTGTATAACTGAATGTGCTCAAGATTTAATTAGTTCAAATATTTGATTTTTTGAATGAGTATTGCGCAAATATAATTATGTACAGATTATAGATTTAGGAGGTCAAGAAACATTGCTTAATATAGACCGAAAACGGGTATATATCGGAGAAAACTATTGTTCTAGAACTAGTATTGGAAGTGAAATTTCGCGTCATGTATCCTTTGACCATGGCTCTATATGTTCACAAATATTCCTTAACTTAAGGAAACATCCAACTTTAAGACAAGGAAACCACAACTTTAAAACAAGGAAACTACAAACTTTAAAACAAGGAAACTCCGAACTTTAAAACATGGAACCTCCGAACTTGAACATTCTCCATAGGAAAGCAATACAAAAGTCAAGGAAAGTTTTTCTTAATTCAATATTTTCCCCTTAACTTGTGTTGCTTGCCAATGGAGAATTTTTAGTTAATGACTTTCCGTAACTTAATGAATGCTCTTGAAACTGGGTCTTTCTTATGTTTGTTTAACACAGACAAACAAACACCAATTCATATAAACGGTTATATCATTTATTCTGACTAATTCAACGTCAGCTTCAGAATTTCAAACAAACAAAAATATCACACATATGTATATATCAGTTATTGACAATTTACATGTTCCATGGAATCATTTCCCTATAAGCAATCACATTTATTCTGTCGTATGAGAACATTGTCTTTTGTTTCACAAGATAACTCTACTTGGATCTTCACCGAACTTTGTTCCCCTGCTTGCTGACGAGTTTCCGTAGCATTTTCCTTGGCCTGAATTTCTTCGGTTTTACAATATGCCCAGTGTGTGTGTGTAAGTTCTCGTCCAAAGCATCTGTGTTCTTAGTAAAGGTGTCCATGTCTGTTGTAGCTTTCATTGAATAACAGCTTGGTTGATAAAAGGACACGTTTGTCAAGGTCTGTTCGTCCCATTTGTCCACCACGGTGGTCAGGAAGTTCAGTTTACATTGTTCAAATCCCCTCCTTGCTCGGAAGAGCTCCTCCGGGCATCCCCGTGGCTTAATTCCGTCAAAATCGTCTCGTACGAATAGTGGTGCCACCTTGCAACTTGACATCTTCTTGAATATGTTGATTTCCATTCCGAAATGTAATGAAATGATTGGTTTTGGCGAGAGGTAAAACGCGTGTGAGTAATCCGTATGGTTGTATCCAAGATGAAGTATATATGACGTCACAATGGATATGACGTCATAATTCAACACAAAAGCGGACTACGATCACGTGATACTGGATAATTATCTGGGCCCTGGATATCATGGAAAGTGACATCTATTTAGAAACCCACGTATACATAGAATTTAGAAGAAAATCTTATAAAATTGTATATTTCGTGATGCAATTGAACCTTTGTCGGGTTAAATATGGCGTTATATACCGACTTAGTAAAGCAAGATAATGATAGAGAGCAAATGTTCTACCAGGTTATAAGTATAACATCATCCTAACCGAATCAACGAGTCCTTCCATTGTAATATAAAAATGCTCTACATTTCCTATGGCATGAGGATACCCCCTGATCCGTCAAAAGATTCGACGTTACCATGTATTAGCCAATGAGAATAAATGCAATTGAGAGCTTATCTAACAGTTAAATACGTATGTATTAATTATGGATCTCATCAATGTCACAGCAAATATTTAAGGCTACGTGTTACTGATGTACATTTTCTGATCCTACGCAAAAAACAAACAAAAGAGTCCAGACCCCTAAAAAAGAATGAAAAAACAACATCTATGTATTCTTAACTTCATATCGCTAAACAAAGCTATCTGTTTATCTGCCGATATAAATAAATCGCTATTATATCCTCTGTCATCCTCGATATTCCAGGGGTTCCGATCACTTACGATCTCTACACCCCTGTACTATCTCATAGTAAACTGAAAGCAGCTCAGATGAAAAAATCTGAACCAATCACAGGTCATCAAAATTTCCTTTGAAGATTAGAGCGAGAGCTACACTCAACTTCAAAGCCACACAGTCAACCACAGTGTACCGTTATACGGCTCTTTTGATGTGCATCAAGTACTATACTTGTTCTGTTCGAGATCTATTGTCTCCAGTTTTACCATGAGATAATCCAGGAATGTAGAGATCGTAAGTGATCGGAACCCCTGGAGCACCCAGGATGATCCTATGTATGTTTGGATCTTAATCTACAGGTGTAGTGTCACTGTAAGTGACATTACTTGTTTTATTACCAAGCATTTTCACACTTGTATCGTCCAATGAAATGAGATAATAGGATTATGTCCCTTTAACAAAACATTACAGCTGTGTGGATTTGTATGAGTTAACCTCGCATACCACATCACAATGACCAGGTGGTTAGGGGTATTTGTCCGTGATAATGATACTGTATCGCCCGGAGGAAGATAGTGTATATTTGTGTATTTGACACAACTTGAGTAAACAACACCAAATTATATATATATATCTCAATCCCCGGTATCCCCTAAACAGCGAGAGCAACTACAAAAACGACTGAAATTCAGCTTTAGAGATGCTCCACCGCCGACAGAGCATAAACAATATTCATTATTTCAACAACAATTGGCGTTTAATCATGCTAATACTGTATACATCTAATTAACAGAAAAAATAATATAAAATAATTTATTTTGCTTTTGGTGTATGCGCAATCAGCACTTCATTCCATATAGGACATAGTGCCACACGGAATTTTATTCAGGACGCAATTAATTATTTTTTTCTTGAAGTAGAATCAGAAGCTCAAACTTTTCAATGGTGGTTATGGTGTAAAGTGAGTAACTTTTGTAACTGAAGAAAAATACTAACTAGTCTGCTCCTGTTATTCAAGAGAGAGAAAAAGCTTCAATGTACACATAGATTTTATTCGGCCTGTAGGAAATTAAAAATATTTCCTCTGCTATAAGCTCAATCATAAAAGTTACAAACAATAATACATGCGCACTTTGTACATTAAATTGTTGGGAATAATCAAGTTCTTTGTAGATAACTGTACTGTTGGATATAGGCATAGACTCCCGTACCCTCGTGCATCCATATAATTTTCATGTTAAAACTGATTAAGAGATAGTTTATACACAAAATCTATGAAAAATTATCTTTTTATCTGCATGACAAATTATAGTGCCATTATATTGAAAATTCGTTATCTGTCAAATCAAAGGCAGTCATAAAGAACAAATTGAATGCACCCGAAAAGTTATACTATGGGTACAGGTTGTATAACTCTCCGCCGATTCATTTCTTGATGGTGTTTCCAGCAGGATTTCAAAGTCTTTCGTGGTTTCTGCGTTCACGACCGATTCTGCCAAACCGTTCAGTACATTACTAACTAATAGACCAGTCAATCTAGCCATAAAAATAGCTGAACCTCAAACTAATTGCAACAGAAGCAACTATGCATTTTTCTTACTCCCTGATATGTAGTAAATGATGTATTAAAATTCCCAAATAATCCCAAAAGGGGAAAATTGAAAAATATCAGCTTTTCTAAGACCTATATAGCCTCGCAGATAAGCACTGTAGATTAAGGGGGTAGGGTAATAAAATTATTCTTTCATGGAAAGTATTTATATGTATACAGTATATACTTGCAATATTACAATAAAGATAGATTAAACTTTGTTATGATATTTGTTTCTGTAAAAATCATTTTATTATGAAGGTCAAATAAAGGTCAAAACTGACGAATTGGTGAAAAAATGATGAAAAACCAGCAGTGCTTTCAGATTTACTCTCTTGTAGGTTTATAATGCATTTATATCACTTATACCATTTTCATCTTTGCACAAAAAAAAAATAAATTCAAACACACACTACAAAATATAACCATGGCAACTATATAATGTCCCATTACATTGTTAGCTCGCTACTCGGAGCTTACGGAATCACTTTGGTGTCAGTGTCGGCGTCGGTGTTAGAAATCCCATGTTAAGGTTTTGGTTATGTGTTGTAATATATACTGCTATTTTTAACAACTGACATTAATTTCTACAATATACTTGGATTAAAATTGTTATGATAAGTATGGACAAGCATTTAAAGAAGGACAATGCTGGATTTGGATAATTTCAAGAGGCCCAATTGGCCGAAGTAGGCAGGTTAAGGTTTTGGTGCAAGTGATGTAATACTGTCATATGTCAGAACTGACATTTATTTCTGCAATAATTTTGGTTTATAATTGTGGTATATGGACAATGACTTAAAGAGGGAAATGCTGGATTTTGATAATTTCAAAAGGCTCAATGGACCAAAAGGTTAAATTACATAATGACATTGCTATATTTTATACTTTGGCCAAAGGCATTTCGTTGATGAATGTAGTCTAATACCAAGGTTGTATCTTTCCCAGCCTTTCGCACATAAACTTCGAACATCTTTGTGTTGTCATTGTTTATATAATTGACCTCAGTGGCGTGATAACTAAAATCACATAAATATGAACATCAACTACAGAATATCTATTTATTAATGACCATATCCACTGTAATCATTTTTTACTCTTTCCACACTCATGGCACATTAATCTGTCACAGTAAACATACATACGCCTTCTTTCCTTTGATTACGCATTAGTACGTAATGATTCACATGTGGAAAACTCGCAAGTTCATGGAATACGATGCCTGTAAGCATCACACAGTTGTACAGTGAACTGCGTTCAAGCGTCCAGAATTGCTTTTCGGATCGTTCAAACTACCAATCACATCGTTAAATTCATTGGATGATGGGGGCATTTATATTAACTTCAGCATTAAGGGAGTGGGACGACTGGTTCACCCGTCAGTATAATGTCTTCGGCGGAATGCTTCAGTGATATAGCACTATAAAAAGGCCAAGACTTCCACTATACAACACGAATATACAACAGTCTCCCAAAGCAATCTAATTAAAATTAGACTTGTAATTCCGCTCCCACTACGATACTCTACGTTACGCTTCAATACAAGATCTAACGATACCCCGTTCGGGGTCACCTCAGCATGACCCCTGGCCTAGATTTGAAGTCCAATGAAAAATTGGCAATGACGTCATACTTCGATTTATGTATTGAAGCGTAACGTAGAGTATCGTAGTGGAAACGGAATTACAAGTCTAATTTTTTGTCTCCCAAAGCTGCCACCATGCTCTTCATACACACAACACACAGCATACATGGGAGGTCATCCCTACATGATCTTAGCTGTTAATAGGACGTTAATTTAATAAAACAAACAAGCAAGCAAACAAACAAACAGACAAACAAATCAATTCCTCCAGAAGAGGGGAGGGGGCGCCAATTACGGCGAATACAGCATGTATATAAAGAACTAAAATGATTAAGAAGTGGAACCTATATATGACGTCAAATTGTTTAAAATGTAATTAGCGGAGTGATGTGGCAGTATTGTCCTTGTACCAATAGCTTACCTTCAAATAATACAGCCTCATATATGCATGTATATTATGGTTTGTGTCATGGGGATTGGTTGTGGTCTACAACATTACGTTGACGTTGTATAAAGTGATATTCTAAAAAAAATAAGAACAGTTTATATTTTTGGCGGGAACCCACTGGTTACATTATACGTTGACTTCCATATATACATGTGTGTAGAAAAGCGAAGTTCAATTTTCATCTATACTTTAAAATAAACTTTAATCAAATCTTATTACAATCAGACTTGGGACCAGAGGAAATAATTCGTTATAACAAAAATTTGATATAGAGTTTCTGAAACTATAAGTTAGTTAAAGTCATAGGCCGATTGCACCCCGGATCAACATAGTTATCAAGCTAACTCACTAATTCCGAAGCCAGCAACAATGTCTTCTTTGACAGATTTTCCATTATCGACAATTAATTGTACACTTGTTTGATCGTATTTGATTTTCTATAAATTAACTCCCTCTTTAAACCCCAAGTTTCACTTTAAACAATGCTACATCCAACACTTTCTGGGAAAAAATTGTTATAGAGCAAACATTTTCTTGAAGGGACCACGATATCACTCCTATCAAAAGATAATTCGTTATAAGGAAATCCGCTATACATTTCTCAAAGAAGTATAAATAAAGAGGAGCCATAAACCCAAGATTTGAATTTACTCCGTAATAAATAAAAATGCGTATCAAGCAAATTCGTCTCAGTTAAGGAAGTTTTACTGTATATTGACTTTATTCATCACTGTGTGTATTTGCTACTTATTCAGAGCTACATTTATATGCCCTTTGACATTTGTTTGTTACAATATTTATTTCATTTGCTTGATATTGTTGTTTCTGTTATTAATAAGAAGGTGTAAAAGTCTATAACATGATGACTAGTTTTCACTGTAAAGTCATTTTTCAATATGTATCCATAAAGAACATGTAGAAGTTGATTATCATATACATAGATTAATTGGAAACATACATGTACATCCCCAACCCGGCAAGTTCACTTTTTAATTCTGCTTCTTCCGGTTTCATTTCTAAATATTTCCTCAAATATATATAAATGCTCTGATTGGACATTGTTTTACCGTCTTTGTGAATTTGGTAACCGAACTCCGCTAAAAGAGTTTATACAAAAGTTTTACCATACAAATTAATATTTAATTGTGGTTTAAAGGAGCCCCATAGGTCCATTAAATGTCGCAGATTTTAATAAAGCTTAATTAGAGCTTTATGCTCCGTTAACTTTAATGGACGTTTGTGCAACATCATATTTTCTGGAAATGACGTCATCAAGTTAATGACGGTTCAATGAAGGTTTAATCCTCGATTAACTTTTTAATAGACGTTTGAACAACTGGCCCCAGATAAATAAAATACATGGAACTAAACTGACCATTAGTATCTGTTATATGTAGAGCTATGACACGTATTAAGAAATGAAATGGCAATAAAGTAAAATAATTACAAAAATAAAAGAAAATAGTACATATAAAATACACAGTTCAAAACAAAAACAATAATGAGGTCACAAAAATCCAAACCACTCTTCGGAATAAGTATGAAATATTGAATTTTATCGGAAATACAAAATGTATGTGTAAAATGGAAATTTTGATCAATATCGCGCTAGTACAAACAGGCTTCCATACTTTTTTCGTCAATGAAACAGGGTTATCAAAACTGGCAAACTTTTAAAAACTTAAATACATCGTAATGACAGAACCATTACTCATTAAAGATAAATTAAAGCATACACTGACAAAATATCGAAATTCAGATATGTTTTATTTAACATAAATACAATATTATGTCGTCGTCAAATTGTACTTCCGTCGGGTAGGTTACCGTCACCGATCGCTAACCATTTCAACACTTATAGACATCTGTGAAGTACATGGTACTATGTATAATACTACTTAAAATAATCATGAACTTAGCTCACACTATCATAAATCTGCTAATGATGCACGATTGTCAATAATCAGCGCTTTTGTTTATGTGAATTGTCCACTCATGCCAACATTGTAGCTCTTTTCCGCCTCCTTTGTGGAACTCTTCCTATCTACGGCGGCCCATACGGGACACATTTACCGGCGGTGTAGATGGCTTTATAAATAGGTAAAATTAACCACTTTCCCCTTATGGGATTTTTTGGGAATTTTTACCAGTTACTTATAGTCGAAATCTAAAAACATTCCAACAAAAATAATTTCTGTTGCAATTAGTTTGACGTTGAAACCTAGTTTGACTGGTCTATATGGCCTGATCCCTGTTGTTGGTGGATATTGGTATCTTTGGTGTAGTGTAGATGCAATGTCTTTTAATGATTCGTACATGTATCTCGTCGATTCTTTCCCCTCTTGAAACATTTTATGTTACACGTAAATCAAGGTTTTGAGATAACTCTCTATACATTATATATAAAGCACAAGAAAATATTATCATTTGTTATTATAATTAGTAACATGCCAAACTACCAAGGACCTGTTTAATCCAGTGTCGGCGCTAACGGTGGCGATAATTACAGGGGTTAGTAGTAGTAATCACTAGTATCACAAGGGTATGCTGGTGTAAAAGAATGAAGTCAGAGTTACCGGGATTGTCTTCGCAGAGAAAAAAAATATAAAATGAAAAATATCTCAACTTCGCTTTGTAAGTGACGATATAAATCCGAATTAATTTATGAATGTTCTAAACTTAGTTCAAAGTGGTCTGTCAAATAGTTAAACGTTAATTTTGGATATAGATGCAAAAAACATATGTATTAAACATATTAAAATTTACAAAGATCGATTTTAGTTGCTATATATATATGTATTTCAATCCTGGTGTTAGATGTATGTTTCTTTCTTCTTTCAAGCACAGGTACATAATGTACCAAGGTGTAATCAAAGCTCCCCTAAAACCTGATTGGCCATCCCGTATGTATACCCTGATGCAAATGTAGTTTGTTACAGTGTTCTAACACTTACATCTACATTTGTTTGTTTACTTCGTTGCTGGTTGGATAAGGGGTCTCTAAATTGTTCGATGACTTCTCAAAGATACATCTACCAGCGATTTGGTAGCTCCGTTTCTGTTTCGGTACCTGCCTGTATCAATAGGCTCTTTAATTTCCCCCTCTAATATATTACCTATATATTAGGGAAAAAATTACAAATAACATTGCCTAATTCTATCGGCAGGTTTAACGGACTAAGCTGTCAAGTGAGTTTGAAATATGATATATGATGCTGGAGTAATAGAGGTGTGGAATTAGCTAGAGAGAGGATGGTCTGGTGATGAGAGTTAAATGGGGAGAGAGTCGTACGGTGTGTAATAAAGATAGAATGTTTTGAAAATATCGCTGTATCTGTCAACAGTGTTGTTGTGATATTGTGTCATGAACATTTATTTATCTAACAATTGGTTATGCTAAGGCACGGATTAAATTGTATTCTGAATCAATCTACAATATTTTCCAGAAATGTGGGGACGGTAATCCTGATATATCAAAAGCTGAGTCGTAGACATTTGATCTGGTTTCCTGGATTTTAAGAACTGTTCCGAGTTGCTTTGGAGGGGATTCTGAACTGGAGTCTGAAATTTCGTTCTTTTCTTACAGATGTCGCCGTATTTACTTCGGCCTTAAACTATTTTCATTTCCATTTTTTCCGCCTGTTATTGAAGGATAAGCAGAAATAGTGATGATATTCAGACGTCACCATGTCGTTTTCTAACAGCACAGGTAAATTTTAGCAATATCATCAGATTTTTGTTTTGTCTTTTATTATTGTTATGACCACAACCTTGTCACAAGGTAATTTGTAGCAATGTCGATAATGTAATTAGAAAGTCGTGAAGAGAAAACATGCGAGGCAGTATTTGTAGAGACCTTTCGACGGGGACAACAGAATGAAAGGTCACAACGTGTTAAACGTGTTAACAAAAGATTCCCGGATGGCGTTTCTATAGCGCCGATCTTTAAATAGCCGGAAGCAGTTTCTGCGGTTCAGGGCTCGTAATCACATCCTTTAAAAATGTGATTAAGACTCAAATCACTATCATTGACTAATTATTACTACACTACGAGCGATTTGTACAGCTTTGTCGTCAAAAGGAAGACTGCTCGCATTAGAAATGGCCTGCTAATTATAGACACTTCTGAGGAATTAAACACTCGCATTAATCTATTTATTCAATCCGTTACGGGACTCCTTTGGTCCGGTATCGATCGAGCGGTCCTTCAAGTTAACGGATTTCGCTTTGATCGTGTGGTTCTGAATCAGAAGTCATTATAATCGTTACACAAACGCTGGTCATCGGGGATCTATCCCAAATATAAACACTGACCAATGACCCAGGTCAAGGAATCTAAATTAGATTAGCGACATTCTTCAACATTGACCGGAACCTATCTCACACATCTAAATGATAAAACCGGACTCGGGAAACTTTAAAGATCTGAAAATGAAAATATTATCCTAAATCCATGTATGTTTGTTAAGATTGAAATCTACAGCATGTATCACACGTTTTAGAGTACTTGGTATTTTATAAATATTTTAATATAGGGTTTACCTGGAGAAACATGAGTCACTGTTAAAAGAGTCGCATAAAAATCATAATGACCTCAAAATATTTCGTTTCTAATCGGGTGTAGGACAGCTGGTGCCAGTAAAGTTTCCGGAATGACTGTTATGTAAGTACAATGATGTTGGTCAACTTTTCATTTAATTCTTCCTGATGTTGTTTGGCTACTATAATTCAACACCAAAATGACAAATTAGCAGCTTTTTCACTTAATTAGATTTGTAACAGGAGGGGCGAAAATGCATGTAGCGCTGCCAGACCAGGGTTCGAACCCGGGACCTCCAAACACGGATCCGCTACCGGTCGCGTTTGAGATACATGATTACTTGATGATCATTTTCACTACCAAAAGTTAAAAAACAAATAAAAACAATGTAAATCATATAAATGTAGTGTAGATTGAACATATTTCAAGATGAATATATGTACGTGAAACTTTTAAAACCATATCATGATCGACAGTGTAATTTTTTCACATATTGCATTTGAAGTACATATTGCTATTTTAAATAAAGCGGCAATTGTAAAATATGACTATAACTCGATCTTATTTAAAACTAGCATTTCACTGGCTTTAAAATGTGCTTTATTAACCCTTAAGGTAACAAATGACGTCACCGTTTCTAGAACGTCGCATCTGATTGGCGTAATGACGGCGTAGTGACTAATTACAAAACGAGTTTCATCGAAAAATTCACGGAATGGCATATAAATGTTGAAGGAGTTACTAAATTATCAATCTACACAAGTTAATCCTTAATATGACAAATGTAAACACCTAAATAATCCGATAACTTGTAAGTATATTGACGTTTATTTATTACATTAACAAACTTATAAAATCTTCGCAGCATGGTAAATTAAACACGATATTTGTTAGGCTCTGGCAATATACATATTAAGTTAAAAATATGTTTTTAATTGAAAAAAAAATCCAACAACAAATAATAAAGTGGTGGTATTTAAAATTTATTTCAACTAGATTGTCAATGATTTCAAAGTTTCCAAAACCCTGAATCCAAAGTATCATCATCATATTTATATTGAGCATAAACTTGCTTTAAATTTCTTTTTTGGAAGATTAACAAACAAATGATTTTAAGGGCAAAGCTTGTCAAAAATCTTTGATAAAAAATTAAATAATACTTGTTATATCTTGACTGCCAAAAAAATAAAGCGCATAACATTTAATGGCCAAAAATGAAACGAACAATTGTTAAACACAACGTTTATTGAATATTATTATTATTTCTCAAAATTTGTGAACGTTTTTTTCCAAGATGACAATTAGACGCAGGAAAGATTATAATTAGTTCTTACAGTATTTAGTCCATGGAATTCATGTCATGATTAGTGGCATCAATGTATAAGTGTTGTTCCACAGAAAAGGAAGAAGTGAAAATTGATTTATGTTAAATGCAAATCCTTCATCATTCGATATAGATATTGCAGCATGTTAACAAGTGATCAATTAAATAGATTGTAACACACATTGTGTATTAAGATCGCTTTTTTTTTTCCTCTGTATCTTCAAAGAGAGGTTTTGAATGCATAGTCTATATAGAAAGTTGAATGTAAAGTCTTTAATAGACAGGTTTGAATGCCATATAAAGTCTTTATAGACAGGTTTTGAATGTAAAGTCTTTAATAGAAATGGTATTGAATGTATAGTCTTTATAGACAGGTTTGAATGTAAATTCCTTTATAGTCTTTATGTAAAAGTCATTATAGACAGGTTTGACTATGTAAAGTCTTTATAGACAGGTTAGAGAATTAATAGTCTTATAAAGACAGGTAATGAATGTATAGTCCTTTAATATATACTTTATAGACAGGTTAGAATGTAAATTCTGTAAAACAAGTTTTAAAGAGCATGCCTGTATAGACAGGTTTGAATGTAAAGTCTTTATACGACCGGTATGAATTGTATAGTCGATTATAGACAGGTTTTGAATGTTAAGTCTTTATAGACAGGTTTGAGATGTAAAGTCCTTTATAGACAGGTTTGAATGTATAGTCTTTATAGACAGGTTTGAATGTAAAGTCAGTATATAGACAGGTTTGAATGTAATAGTCTTTATAGACAGATGTTTGAATTTAAAGTCTTTATAGAAAGGTTGAATGTGAAGTCTTTATAGACAGGTTTGAATGTAAAGTCTTTATAGACAGGTTTGAATGTGATAGTCGTTATAGACAGGTTTGAATTATAGTCTTTATAGACAGGTTTGAATGTTAAGTCTTTATAGACAGGTTTGAATGTGAAGTCTTTATAGACAGGATTGATTGCATAGTCCCTTTATAATATCAAAATTTAGAACGTTTAAATTCGCGGTACACTGATTACTCTATATGCAATGCATAGAGAAAGTCATATTATGCTGAATTATTTTGAAATTCGTGGATTGTCAAGATAACCACGCATGTAGCGAAAATAACCCCCACACTCCAAACATGTTTAGAAACATTTCCATGCTGTTCAAACGAAGAAAATGTCCCTTTTACTATCGGAGTAATACATACATGCAGATTCTCAATTTCAGTTTAAGATTCCACTTGTACCTCGACTTGATCGTTGTCTTCTGGAGACTCATACCCAACGCGTTGATGTTGGATTAGACTGTCCGATTCTAGGCGGCGGTATTCCCCAGGTCGGTTTTTGTTTCGGTTGTTTTTTTTTTTTTGAACGATTTTAACAACAAACAATATTAAAAGCATTGACGCGATAGTGACAGCTACAGCAATGACGAACACACTGCTCCTTGTGTCAGGCCATCATCACCTAGAAGTTCTGCGACTTTCATCCTTCTCGTTGGCTGATTCCATCTCGATGGCTGATTCCTGGAAGTTGTTATTACTGATATCGTTACTTAGTGTTATATCTTTTCCATACCAAGCCGTCATTGCTTGTCATGAAAGTGGAATTATCGTATATTCCCTCGTTAGGAATTTGAATAAACGGAGGGCGTTTGATATCCGGTCGGCAGACCCCTGCCCCCCTGGCCTGTCAAAGCGTTTGATTGAATGCAGTAGGAGATCTCGCATCCATTGGAAACCACAGCAAGGTGCTCACTGTATCCGGTTGGGCAGCCTCTTGGCCAGTGAGAAGGTCCGGAATTGATCAGGAATGCCTCTAAACTGAACATTTTAGTTGTTACTTCGCTTATGTTTGTTTTCTTCGTCGGAGTCAAGTTTTAAGGGGATTGCCTGTTTTACAGCTGAAGAATCCAGCGAAAGGTACAGAATATCGGAATCCTAGCTCGTAGTCGTCAGTAATACAAACTCGTAAATTGCTACTGAGCTTCATTTCATGAAAGTACGGTGGACAGGACCTGTCACCTGTCAGCGGATTTCCCATTGGTGTCTGTGAATACTCCGCCAAACAGATAGCCAAAGCCACTGTCCACCTTCCCAGTAGCTACACACCAATATCCCTTGTACGAGGCCGTTTGGGATGATACATAATCCTTACAAACACGTCGTCCACCCCAAAAAAGCCACAGTTGTGGCAACGACGCACGGTATTCGGCGTGTTCTTGCTCCCGACGTCAATCTCAACTTCTTCGTATCCAGGAGGACATGTGTAATCCCCTGTAAGAGGATTCTTTTGGTCGAGTTCACTGCATGTGTTGGACTTCACGTTCCCTGACATAGAACACGTCTGATAGACTCCACCAAACGTGTAATTGTTTGATAGACTGCGACATGTTCCATCATTAACGTTGGCTTGGAAACTGAAATTCGGAGAATCAGCATCTGTGCATCCCCTGTAAACGTTATGCTTGTAATACAAGCTGATAGAGTTTTTCACAATCTCTCGGAGTTCGGAGAGAACAGACATCGGGAGTTCCAGAAGAACCATAGGCGTCAGAAGGAAATCAAGCGGATCTCCAGCGCGGTCAATAGCTACCAAGTTATCAGCAATACTATCGGCCCAGTCATTCAGGCTGAAGTTCTCTGGTTTATATACTGACCCACCGATAGTAGCCGTTTCAGAATGGGTCCTATTGCCAAGATACTGATCAATCATTTCTTGCGACGTCGAATGTTCGTAACCACCTTTGACATTGAATTTGCTGTAGAATGAAGCACTTGCCGAGGTCAGCACAATCCTTTTGTCTGAACTATAGGACCGCGCATACGTAGTTTTGATCTGGTCCTGTTGGACTAGAGCAGCCCCGGCGTCTACACTGGTGATTACGTGAGTGCCAAAGTCCCGCACAAGAATCTGACTCTCGTAACTAGCCATACGTTTTTGTTTCTTCACGATTAGTGATGCGATGGACAAAAGCCTTGCTTTGAAATGCGGATTCAGTGCTGTTCCTGGTTGTAATTTGGCGGAATATCTAACGTACCTCATTTGAACCCGAGTGGTAACAGATTTATCTATCATTTGTCTAGAACGGACACTTTCAGACTCGTGCGAGAAGGATCCTTCGATACCGAAACTTTCAGTATGGTACCCAGCTTCAGCGTTGACCGTGCTCGATGTTGTCGAAGTGTAGTTCTGCCAATGTGAAAACATCTCGGCGAACGTTTCGAGTTTGCTCTGTTTTAATGGCACAGAGTATATGTCGTCTGGTAAGAGGTAACGACCGTCATCTGTAGTCTGACATAAACTGTAGTTATAGTTGATCACCTGGCCGCCATGTTTGTTCCGTAAGTTGTCCCAACCTCCTCCTGGCAGTACTTCGTATCGTCGGAGATATTTGTTCAGACTTTTCTGGAGACATCTTTGTGGGTCGCCGACGCTGAAAGTAATCTGGTCGCCTTTATCGACGTCGGGTGAAGTTCTGGCATCAGGAATGACTGTAAACGCTAACAAAACTAGTATGGCAGACTTACAGCGGTACGCCATGTTTGTGTATGAAAGTTTGTTGTAGTGATTATTGCAAAAATGCATCGTTACCTATACCTATTCTCGGAATTCCCATTGCAAACATTTCACTGAAACGCCTACTTTCGTTTTCGTTACAAAGAACCCTTCATAAGAAATATATAATTATTCGACCAATTGCATTAGACTAGCCCAGAGGACATAACATGTGTGCATGTTTATACCGATGTTGTGATTTATTTACCAAACTCAATGACAAAAATAAAGATTTCAGTCTCTAACAATGAAGGTATACAAATGAAAACCGTCACATACGGTGGAGGGCATATATAAAGATACACACGTAAATTATAATGATGGCTAATCTACACGCCATGTGAATCATAAGTAATACTCGCTGGCACGTTGCTAATGAATACGAGTGTGTACAAAACTTTCATAATTTCGCTTAAGTTACACTTTTTAAACAGATACTATTAGAGCAATTTTGAAAAAATAATGTATTAGCAGATATCGGCACTTGAAACACACACGAAAATCTAAATTTAAACCGCATTACTATAGAAACTTTACAGATTTTTAAAAATGTGGATTTTATTGTTAAACCTGTGTGACTTGAATTTTAACTACATTTGTACATTTTTTTTTATTTCAAAAGAATAACTTGTAAATAACCAGATTTGTAGTTTCGTTTTCAATATAACCTTAAGATATTGAAATACCCATCATATATTTAAATTTTGATATAAACGTATCAGCATGGTGCAGAAAACATATGTTCACACGTGTGGCATTGCTACTTATATTCTGCACATATGTATAGGATCACACGTATGGCATTGCTACTTATATTCTGCACATATGTATAGGATCACACGTGTGGCATTGCTACTGATGTCCTGCACATATGTAGAGGATCACACATGTGGCATTGCTACTGATGTCCTGCACATATGTAGAGGATCACACATGTGGCATTGCTACTTATGTTCTGCACTAGAGTGTGACGTGACCGAGTCATTTTGTCAAAACAAAACTGCAATAAATGTTCTAGTATACGCGATCTCTCGTTTACTAATTATAAAAAATGTTTACAAATACCTTCAATCATTTAGAATGGTATTAAGAATACACTTAAACCTCAGATGAAACTATAATGGTTATATCAACTATTAGTCTGATATTAGTAAACGGAAATTAGCATCTGATTATACTAGTATCCTAACATTCCACGTGTAGTTTCACAGGTATGTGTAGACAGCGGTTCTTAAAATCAGTATAACATATACACCAATCCTTAGAACCAAGGCGACATGATGTTTCCATGATAATACCACTTGACCACATAAATAGTATTCCGTCTTTGCATATTACAGAGTTAGCTCCCTCGCGTGTAGGTATTGATTGTTACGTCATTATTTTGTGAGCGCAATTCACGTCGTTTTCTTCGAAAACTATGACGTTTCGCTCGCAAATACATGACGTCATAATCTATACCTACCCACAAGGGCAGATAACCCTGTAATATGCAAATAGAAATTACGCTTCAACAAGAAAAAAGAGAACTTCTTTGATGTTAAATGTTGTGTAACTACTGGTACATAGAGAAATAATTGCCTGTTAAAGTTGAGTCTCAGCTGTGAAAATTCAATGAGGAAATCGTAAACTCGTCACAATCATTCTGTGGTTTTCTATACTGTAATGTAACACTACATACTTTACGTGTCTGTAATTGTAATTGTGTAGACGTCAATCACATAATTCTAAGGATACAGCGCACTGCTAAGGATAAGATTCCCTGCCGGCAGTTTTCTTAATCAACAATATTTTATTACATAAAAAAATATTTAAAGTCGAATCATATGTATGCAGTCTCCAAATGATTAAATGCATTACCACTTTGCTTGTAAAAGGGATATAAATTTATCCTGTATCTTTAGTATTGATATAAGTCATACGTGCTGCTGAAACCACACCAAAAGCAGCTAGAATCCTCTAACTAATGATTAGTTGCTAATCATCTCTGTTAATACACTTATTGAAATACTGTCCTTTGTTTGACACGATCCTGGTATTCAACAATCAAATACTGTAAACCAACTTTTATTCGCGTGCGATTTACTTTCGCAAATTTCGCGATCGAATAAAATTCGCGAAAGTTAATCTCCGAAAATTATTATCGATATGACTAAGTATGACAGTATCAAATGAAAGTAGATCTATATGTAGTCTGTTCCGCGAAAGTTAATCTTCGCGAACTTGTTTTGAAAAGGAATATTCGCGAAATTTAATAGTCGCGAATAAAAGTTGCTTTACAGTATCAGATAAATTCATATTCATTAATGACATCAAAATAATTTAAATTGAAAGATGGAACTGAATTATTTATAATAAAGATGTTTTGAAATTATTATTTTTAATATTCGGTCGATTTAATAATAGAATATTCATTTTGGTTACGGTACCTGATATGTCAACTATCTTAACCGTTAATCTGTAGGCATATTCACCCATTGTTCGACCTCACAAATGGAGCTTTATGTGTCCAATTGTTCTCAATGTATCCCAATATTTATTTTTATCAAGGCAAATATTAAAGTACATAAATAAAATGAATGATAAGATATCATATTAGTAACTTCAGGAAAGAAGTGTTGTTTGTTGATAATGTTTATTCACAGTAGAAAACAAACAAAAATGACAGTAATGGAATTTGTAAATAAAGCTGATTGTTATAGGATTGATGAAAATGCACAAATATTTTAGAAGCCAAGTATCTCGTCCAAAGAATTTGAACACCTGCACAAAGCATAGTGTTATTATATTTACATATCAAGATTTGTCCATTTAAAGAAAAAATATACCCCTATATTGTATTTACTTTTCTAAGGGGTCACGTGAATAAAGCCCTGGTCAATTTAGATATTTGTATATGATTGTTTGAGATTCTCACGATTGGGAGTCAATACTACAAACTTAAACTATTTAAAACATTTTGTTCGTTTTCATGTCTTTTCAATTTTCACACCTGAGTTTAATATTTCTGCCACCAGATTACATATGTTAATGATAGATTTACAGCTATGACGGTTTGGAGCGTTTAACCGTGTACAGATACTAAGTATATAATTGGGAGCAGAGCCGTTTATTTACATTAAGGGTTTTGTTACAAGTTCCAAAGTAGGACAGAATTCAATCACTTAGTGGATAGAGAACTCCGGTGTGTGCTTGACAATGTATATAGGCGTAATGGTGGAAGTACGTAAGTTCAGTGGACAAACGTAAATTTTGGTGGGCTAGAGAGAAAGATTCTGAATGAAGTGTAAGTAAATATCGCATTGAAGACATTATAATATTACCTTTTTATTTGTAATAGCATATTCCATTGAAGTTTTGCTATAAATCGATCGTGAAATTTGTTTAATCGTGCGACTGGTCAGTGATTATGTTTATCTGTCGATGTGTTTCTTGTTAAGCACAATATATTCATCTATAACCTCATATCGGGGTTACTAGACGGAACTTCATTTAACTCAATCAATATACCAAGGATTTACGGACAGAAAGAGATTATGATGAATGTCTAGAAATTATCTATAAAGACCAAGTTATATTTATTTCGAAAAGTAAAATGACAAATTGCCAACTGGAATAACGACTGGTTGCTGTATGCAGACGAAATAGTTTTTCGGACATACTTTTAGTGGCTGCTGGCAGCGTAGTACAGGTGATCGCTTAATAAGAGTTCATAAGGTTCATTATATAACGCTTCTGATTGGGAGAACCGTCGCTTAATGCAGATAACCGTTTATTTGAGGTGGCCTTCAAGGCATGTTTGTACTTCTATAGAAGGGCAACGCGATGATGGTAAGTCTATCTGTATCATCTTATCTTTAAAATTTATTGCTATTTTTTAGGTAGTTTTGTTTCTCAATCAATTCGTTTAACGTTTTAGATACTGCAAATGTACATTTTTCAATGGTAAATTTATTTAACGCCTTTTCGTGTCAGCAATTTTGCGTTAAAATGTATATTATGTTGTTGATATAACTATCATTGCGCTATACATTTTACAATAAGCTGCATACTCTTAACTGCATAGTGACATTTTCTTAGTTGCTATTCCTATCCTTATTGACATTTGCAGAAGAAATGACAGTACTCATACACCAGTTAAGTAATTTCTATCACTACTGATCTATTTCTGTGCTTGTATAAAGTTGAAAACACATCCGCTTTAAACCGAAAGTCGTTTGATATAAAATATTTATGTGATATCCTACAATATGAAGAGGCTAGGGCACAAATGTGATCTATCTCTCCTATGTGGAGTTTAAATGTCCGTCTATACCAACACAACCGCTAAGACTCTCCAGTCAGTGTGTGCGTTGGTAGTTCTAGACGTGGGCCTACTCGTGGTAGTGTCAATAGTTACTGGGGGTGATAGAGTCGTGGTAAACTGCTGTAGAAGTAGTGGACTTCACACCAGGTCGTGTACACTACAGATTTATGGTGTAATACCCTTTAAACTAAAGACATAGCCTTCCCACAAGGTAAGCAGAGATCACAGTGTCATTTTAGTTCGGATCATTAGTATCAAATATGTTTTATGTCATTTTTATTTAGTTTCATAATTCTTCATCTAATATAAAAAATCGTTTCCTAAATGCAATGTTCAGTTTGAATAGCATCTATACGCATAATCGAACAGATCGTAACTCTTGCCTAGCGAAGATGAGTTTCTTCTACGCGTTGGGCATCTATGTTGTTCTTGTTTTAATGCAGTAATGTATGAATTGATATCATAATACTGCACATCATACTGATAGGACAATGATGACTTTTGTGACTAGTGAAATAGTAAATTATATAGCAGTTCCCATGTGAATCTTACTTCTCATGGATATAACACCAGGGTATATACTAATCATGGAATACTTCATCTCATATAAAAGGCATAAAAGGATGAGCTTGTAATACGGCAGAGTGCAGAAAGAGGTGATATTGATTTTAAAGTGTTTTGGTCTATAAGAGGTTTAATGGTTAATATCCATTGCTGCATACGCCAAAGATATACTGCAGACACAGATAGGTACTTGAAGCTTCAGAATCTAAAAAGGTTTACACAAAACTCGCACAGAAATTATCACTGTTTATATACTGCACCATAAGCTGTGTAGTCATTCTAGAACTCGTCTAATACATGAATTCAAATCAATGATATTTGAAATTTAAAACGTATTGGGAAACATTTTTTTTTTTAAAAGTAAAGAAATGTTATAGAAACTTGGTATTGAAACACAAATAAAGATTTTAAAAATAGTTCCATAAAATTATTTGAGTTGTTTAAACAAATAATTTGAATCCTGGATGATATGACTTCGTGGTTTTTCCTTGAAGACTGTTGGGTGTCATAACAAGGACGTCATAACTAGTGCATATTGCCATATAAGTTAAGCCAAACACTTCAGAAACATTGGGATTTATCAGCGAACAACCTTAGAGTACGCTGTTCGTGGTCAGAGAGATAAACTTTGATATCATTATGTCAACAAAACGGTGGATCAGGATATTTTAAAAACAAAAAGGAATTGAAGATAAAATTAAACATGTGGGAGTATTTTATTTTGGAATTTTCAAAACCAGTTCTAGTTACGTAATTTACCATTCGGTTAGTTAGAACCTTCCAGTTACATTCACAAGCACTCGTTCATCATTTGTTATTCTTTTTTCCATTCATAAAAATATGCGTAAAATAGAGAATGAAAAATATAGGTTTTTAGTTGTTTTAGCAAGTAAAGAACTATAAAACATAGCAAAAAGGCCAAACAAAATAATATAATATACAGAAGTAAATAGTGTATAGGTTTACCAATCGAACGTCGGAAACAAAACAAGAGCCAACACTTGTTCATAGTTCACTTTTCAAGTCGCTTTTATGTTACGTTAGTATTTCGTTGATAAGTATTTGAGTTATGTTATTTGAGAAGGAAAAAAACATGTGTTTTTAGTTTGTGACCAATTTGGTATATAACACGTGCATTTCTTGTATAGTCATCGTGTCATAATTGATATACACTTCAAAATATTCTTTAAGTTCTTTGTCAGCGCGGAAATAATCTATATACTCACGCGGATTAATTGTTGATGAATTATGTAGATAGGATTACAAATGGCAATGATTTGACGAAACGAAACAGGTCAAGGTAGTAATGTGTGCAGTAAAACAATATCGACTGGTTCAGTTAATTTGGCACCCCACATTAATTACATTAATTAGATATCAGGTCCAAGTTTGAATCCGGTTTTAATATTAGTTAATAGTTATTTCCGGTTAGGTGATGCCGAAAGATTTTTCTATTAACGTAATATATTTATATATGTATACTTGGGTCTGATATATTGCCATGGAATATTGGATTCGAATCAAAGTAAGTCGTATGTTCATGAAAAAATGAATGCAAAGCAATTATTTATTACTAAACAGAGAAAAATTCGAACCGTATCATTGGTACAACGCGCATACTAGAAGCAGAAGACAGTCGCTCAACATTTGCATTCGATGTTTATCCCAGAACACCGGCACAAAACTGGCACATAATATAACAAAGCATAAAACTATTAAAGCAGGTTTATAAAATGTTCGTATTTTGCCTGTTATTGTTGGAGATGAAAGTTTCGTACTTCATTGGAATTTAAATGTATGCACTAGTTAGTGAATTTATTTATTATAAGTTGTGTCGTGCTTATAGAAAGCCATGTGTGAAATCACGAACTGTATTCTGAAATGGGGTTCCAGTTCACTTTACATGTTTTATGTACGTTTCAACAGTTACATAGACAGACCAATTAAATATCATTCACTGCTATAAGATGTCGTTTTAAATGTAGTTATTCAAAACAATTTACCGTATTACATCTCCTCTGATGTGCAAACAACACCGTAAGTTTTCAGACGACATTTTTATCCTTCTCTTTGATTAATAACCTTTCTAATCCCACTTATATCCCAAGAGGAGACAGGTGAATATTTACCTGTACAGGTACGAGTACCCATATACGTCATCATTGATAATCAAAGTGCAGGACCTCTAATCATGACCACTCGGGAATTCGATACGAGACCAGGGTACATTATAGGTGAGTGATGAGGTGAGAATAGGATAGGGACTGTCTATAGACCCTTACCAACATAGGTATTTAAGGAGGTGATGAGTTCATTTATTTATCATTATCTGGACATGGCCAGCTGTGTAGGTTTGATAAATTATGCTATCAAAGACATCATGTTTCAAACATTTCTTTATCGTACTTAATTTTGTAAGGATTGTGAAAGCATATCGATCAATGGTATTGTAAGATCTCTCAAACACCTGCACCTAATAATGAAACAAAGGAAATGAGATATGATCAATTGATTTAATATCCTAACATTTACCTAACCCTACGCTAATGTTCATGACATTAATATGTTCATCTGTCATTTCAAAACCTTTGCTGATATGCGTTTATGATTTAAAAGAACTACCGAAAACATTACTGGGTAATACATGTCCCATAAACGCCAATAGACATCAAGCAATATATCACATAGACCTCCATATATATGTTACGAGAAATGAAATTTAAACCCATTTAAAAGATTTATTTCACATAGAGAATACATTCAAATGCATATCTGTCTTTGAAGTACACTTTACGCAAGGCCAACACTTTTCCGAGTCATTGCTGACATTCAAAGTATTTGATAAGAGAGTTTCCATAACCTTCCATATGACTATGATATCCGAAAGTAAACGTGTTTACACTAGCCAATGTTTTTTTTCTTCAGTGATCTGGTTTTAGTAAAAATATTAGCTGAGATTTCATTTAGCTGTTATCGTCTTGTGAAGATCTTAATTGATGTAATGCTATTTAGCTATAATATTCCTTTATTTGTTCAGCGGTGATCTTTATCTAGTTAGTTTGAAATTTATTTATCATGTATTTTAGTGGAAATATGTTTTAACCTTATTGACATTAAGATTTTATTCAGTCGAGTTCTTATTCTAGTTGAGATCTTATTGTAGCCGAGATCTTATTTTAGTCGAGATCTTATTTTAGTCGTGATCTTATTGTAGCCGAGATCTTATTTTAGTCGTGATCTTATTGTAGTCGAATCTTATTTTAGTCGAGATCTTATTTTAGTCGAAATCTTATTTTATTTTAGTCGAAATCTTATTTTATTTTAGTCGAGATCTTATTTTAATGTTAGTGCTAAATAATAATCACACTAATTCCATCAGCTGCAGATTATTTTTAAAAGTATTCTAAACAATTTCGTCAGGTTGGAAAGCATGATTTATGTTAAAATATTCTTTCTTATGTAATGATTTTGTTACACAGGGTAATTTTTATGTGTGACATTTCGATGACTAGTACGATGTTTACCCTATTACCTTCATCAGACTTTCATTCATAGACGACTCGTAGAATATTTCACCTTTTTGTACTTATGAACTTTCATCTTTCTAATGAAGATGAAAGGGTATACATCGTACTTGTCATCGAAACGTCACACATAAAATTTTCGCTAGTTATGTAACAATTGCATTACATAAAAATGAATATGTTACCAATGGGGAAATCTGTGAACGTAACACTTCACATATGTAGAGGGATGTCAAGTTTATTACACTATAAATATATTTAAAGTCTAATACATTTAGTATAAATGCAAAGAAAACTAATTTGGGGAATGCAAAATCAGTTTTCGATTTATGCAAATGAACATGCCAAGCGATAGGTAAATTAAGTGTAAAGAATGTTATCATACCTATTGCACAGGTTACCAAAGATGGAAATTACTTTCAGTATAAATGTATCTGTACCGAAAACTACTTTATACTCCTATTAAACTCACCATGTGTAAACATAACGACCGTATGTAATAGTTCGGGGATTTAAAATCAAATAAACGCAATAAACATTTACCTTAATGAAATGGAAATATTCTATTGATTAAAAACCGAAATTAAATATCCTTATTGCATTTAGAACGTCTATGTAACACTCAGAACGGTTAAGTATGGTAGGTGATAATGAATGTTTTCATGATCGACTCGGCTGAACGTATGAATTAAGTGGCCCTGATACATTATTATGTCCTGACAAAGTGTAAATTATTAAAGCACTAGACCATATGGTGTAGATCGTTTACAGGGCGACAGGCATGTAACGCTTCTGTTTAGTGTTACTGATTACAGTAAGCATGAGAAGTAACGAATTATTTAATTCTGTTTGTGGTTCAAATACGTCTTCATTATGTAACGTTTTCAAGTGTTCTTTGATTGGCAAGTACAGCGGTTTTATATACTGTACACATGTGTGAATGGTAAGCACTATTCGAGTGTGTTGGACGTCAATCCAATGGATCGGTAGTGTTGTTAGTTATTGGTGATTTTTTTTCAATATCTGTGTTGGCAAAATTTATCTGCTTGTTCAACAGTAGGTAAGTGGATATCGGGCAAAAAACAATCCAACCTTCAATATCCATGGGATTACTATCACTGTCGTTATATCCAGCCCTGGGGACGATGTCATAGCAAAACTGAAGGCATTTCAGAAGGAAAAAACTGACCAATCACAGGCCTACAGAGGCTTCTATTTTAAGAAAGGCATAGTACATTGTAAGTCATGTAGATTGATGTACATCAAAGGATCAAATTACCTAGCACATCCGTTGTTCAGACTTCAATTTTGTTTTGATATAGTCCAGGGGTTAATATAATAAAAGTGATAGTAACACATGGAATATCAAGGGTGAAACAATTAATATCGAAGAAGGGGAAGGGAACTAACCGAACATCAATTTTAACATGAAAAAAGACAATGAGGAATGTATGCATGCAAAGAAGTATTTATAATAAGTGGCGATGGGGCGTATTTTGCCATTCAAATTTGTTGCAGAATAACTATAAAAATCACGATGACAGTGTTGTTTAAAATGATGATAATATAAATATATAATGTGTGATATTGTTAATATGTCGCAATTGATTGTAGAAAGAATTATTATGAACTGGCCTTCTGATACCTCTCTACTGTAACAATATTTCGAATGGAATAAGGGAAAACCATAGACATTTTGCATTGTTCTTTTCTCACCTGCACGATTAAGCTCCATCAATACAACTAATTAATATATGACACATAACAATTAGAAATGTAGTATAACGTCATTGTCAATGATTGCCACCATGTTTTCATATACCAGCGACTACGTGTAATATTTATGACATGATAATTCACTACAATACTCGGATCCTGCCGTGTGTTTGCATAGTGTATAAGCAGACATACACAAAACACACTTCACAGGGGTATATTAGTCACAGAAACTGTCAGAGGTAGAAGATATTCCAAGCAGTAGCGATATAGGAGACTGACCGCGTAGTAAGATCTCAATGCCACTTAAACATATTATAATGCACAGTGTTATTTATGTTAAAGCCCAAAGCAGTATTGTGCTTATTTCGTTTCGAATTACATGAATATTTTAAAATTATAGGGCAACAGGAACACAAATTAGTATTACATTTGTTTTCTAATTTTTATCCACCTTTATATTTTGCAGATAAAATGTGAACGATGGTGACACCAACATCTCATTGCTATGGCAACAGAACGCAATGATGCCCAGTTGGATCCCAGAGAAGACGATGGCGGGCAGAAGGAGAGACGGAAGAAAGTCTGTCGGTGGATCCTGTAGATACAATAAGTGAAAGCAACCAGGAGAAGGATATTGATAATAGTGATAATTTAACATTGGATTTAAAATGGCGGGGAGGAGGTACAGCAGACAGGAGATACGACGGACGGCGTGACAGAACGGACGGAAACTGCAGAGGTATGGCAGATGGTTTGTTGATTTTCTTATAAAATTCAGAAAGAAGCTTTAAAATTACAGTAAAATGTAAACGCGATAGAGACGACCTCTGTATACATGCCACCTGCTTCACAAGACAACTCTCTTATGGTCCTGAGCAAGATCATTATATCAGGGTCTCAAATAGAGAATTTCATCACAATTTTAACTCATTTGACTGTTTAGAACATTTTGTCGTTGTCCCTTTAACTATGTTTGTAATGTATATTTGATTATATTGAATGAAGTATTGTATCATTATTACGTAATGCATTGACCTTTTATTTTAATAAACACTAACGGTCGTAGAATAACGCTGTCGTGCTCTGGTCAGTAACGAGGCCAAAATGTCGTAATGGAAATCATTTATAGATCCATTATTGACCTATATTGACTAGTGTTTATAGTCGTCGATAAAGCCGAGCCAACAGTTTATGTAAAATACTTCAATCAATTCACCAAAACTTAAACGCTAGGTACCTAACCTTTCCTCAATGTTTGTATTGCTCTACTTCACGAGTTCATGGACGTCATTCATCGATAAATGCCACTGTCGGAATACTTCGATAGAGATTGAACCTGAAAGTTTGTTCAGATTGCATTGACATTTGAGTTTACACATGGACTAATGATACCCACAACACGATCAGATCGTTGGATTGAAATCAAACAGAGTTATATATCAGGTGTATTTCTGTAAGCCCTTTCTTTGATTTCAATGGTTATTTTTGTTCCCGGCCTTCGAGGAGGTAACTGGTTTCTTTCAATGATTTTATTTAAATGAACTAAATCAACATTCTAATCTCCCGAGTTGACACATTCTACTGCTAACCTTCCAATCCATTAATTGCCTATCGCTAAACTGTACAACTAAACCATGTAAAATACAGACCTGCTTTTCACGATCCGTTTATCAAAATGTATTAGATTTTAATGCTTAAGCTGTTCCCATGTTGTCGTCAACAGTTCACTGGAAATAGTAAATATATCAAGTTAAACTTGTTTATGAAACTAATAGATACATTAAGCGTCCAAAAGATATCTCAAAGCGTTTTCAAACGAGTTAAATGTCCTTCGCGAGATATATAAATTATAATAAAACCCCACAAACAAAATACAACACAGATTTATCAGCAAACAAATATATCACATCAACAAACCTTGATACATTTAAACATATAGAGTATAGATTATTCAGACGTATGTAACACTGTCAATACCTAGACCAAAAGTAAGAAATATACGCCTCCTCTATTCGTGACTATTTATTGATACCTATTTATAAAGCAAATGTTGGCGAAACCGACTGTATTCACAATTATGAAATAGTTAGAAATTTTTATGTTTTTGGAAAATATTTCTTTATTGAGGTTAACTGATGAATGCAGATGTTCGGTATTACTCAATCGTTAGCCGACAGAGTTCACAATTACGAAATAGTTTAAAAGGCTGTAGAAATCTGTAAGAAATTGCTTTATAATGCAATGAATGAATTCATACAAAGATTTACAGTGACCCGATATTTCAATTATGATCGAATACACACACATATTATAGAGACGTTAAATATAGGTAGGATTTTCTAGGGTGTCACATGAAAACCGGTTGCTTAATAGAAAATAGAGAAGAGAGGGCAATGTCACATTATAAGATTAATGGCTAACTACATTTCTGAAATAACAAAAGTTTATCAAAAACAATTATAATGTTAGAACATGTTTGGTATTAAATGAAATTACAACAAAATAAATGCAAGATTTCATGTGTAAATATATATTATTTGCCGTAGCGTAGTTATAGGTTATTACAGCGCGGTAATAAGGGCGACCCGCGTTATGGACATTATCATCTATCTATTTAAAATTGTCCAGGGAGTGATAATAACTTTTCGGACTCTACAAAATGTGTAGAACTCGTTTTAGAGTTATATTTTTAAAAAATTGTTTCGGTTAGTGTATGGTCCTTTAAATAGCGTAGTCGGCAATTCCACATCAATTTAATTTGTCTTGAAGTATAACATGAAATATTTGTGGGTACTTAAACGTTCCGTAAGGACACGTCCCCACGTTCTGAGCTTGTATCCTGTCTGTCGCTTATGTTCCCAATGTTGTTTGATGTAATGTGACGTCATTCTGTTATAGGGCTAGACACACGAACAATAACACAAAACTGGAGAATGAATGTATCGGTGTTTTCTTTTCATTACAAGAATAAGGTATTATTTTACAAATATGCTACATGTAACACAACCAAAGAAGATGATACACATGTAATTTATTTTAAAACCGATACATAATATAAACTAACTTTCTTTCGCGATCTGTATTTGCATATTCACAGTACATAGTACGTTTCGCGGACTTTATATGGAGATATTAATAAAATGCCTAGAACTTTACTTGATCGAGAAATTTAAGAAAATAAATAGCACGCGAAAGAAAGTTGGTTTAAAATAAGAAAAGTATAGAGTTATGAACTTATGCTATTAAAATGATTGGCTTAAATAATTTTAATGGTGTAATAAGATGTAAACATTGTTCAAAATTAATATATTTTAATCGTCATCTTTACCTCGATAGAAAGGGTAGAGGGAATTATTATCTTGCTACGAGTACAGAACAGTGTCTACCTGAAAGGGTTTCTTGTTGTTAATACCTAAGTACAAATTTATTTTTCACTTACAGATATTCGTTCGGATACACTTCCATTAATTGGTCCAATTATCATTTAAAAACCAGTCAAGTGAATTGATGTTTAAATATAATTCAAGTCGAATCATATCTTTCAAATAAGCTTTTCGTGATAAAGGTAACAATACTGCACTTCTCGTGTTTCAATACTAATTGCTAGTAAATTGCTCAAAATTGTATATACTCCATATAGATGAATAAAATCAATAGGCTTTTAAAACATAGTTCTCTCACTTGGTAGATAAAATTTCTACGTCTGAAAAAAATCAGTACTAGAGCTTTCTAAAACAGTATTACTATAAATATATTATTCCCAGTAGCGTCCAAATATTATGACATATTCCATATTGAATGGGTTTAAAGAGTGTTAAAACAGACATAGAGACATTTGCCTGCGATACTGAACTGAATTGACAAATTTGTGAATTATCCTTATAGTTATTCTTACTCAGCAAAGGTTAATAGTACTTTCTGTATAGAAACGAATAATCACATCACCACAATTCAAACACCAGTAAGCCTTATTAATGATAAGAAAAAAAAAAACAATCAATACGATTCAATCGCAATTCAGTGGTATTATTTGATCCAATTATAATTCAAAGACAATAAGAAAAGAACACCAACTCACAAAACAGTCTCTGTGGCCTATAGTTTGAAAATTATAATTGTCACCTTTAACTTTTAAAAGCCTACTAGTCAGTCCTACAGTGCAATCGATTATCTATCTTCGAACACCGATATCTACGATATGGTATAAAAAGATACAATAAAATATAAAGAAATTATTTGACTTCTTTTTAATATAAAAACAATCATGGGTGTCCGTCAGCCATTTTTTATTATCATTGACAGAAAACAGACTGCTAATATTAGTGCCTAGGGGAACTTTTATATCAAATTTGAAACCTCAACATTAAAACCAATTTGATCAGTTTTCAAACAAACTAACCAAAATAGGTATTAGTAATAAAATAACATTAAGACATTTACTACAATGATTTATCAATTCGAATACATCAAAATTGAGTTAAGTTTGAAATGCGAATGATGTGAAAAGGATACATAAATCTTAACCGAATAATTCAATCATTTCATCGCTTACCATTTGCTGTCGTTGACCCTGATCTGGATACGGATTGTGTTTGCACCTTTGGATGTGTACGGGTATCTGAAAATAACAAAAAGACACATTTGTCATTTACCATTATAGTTATTGTGACTCAACACTTATCTGTTTCAGGCAATGATTGATACGTACTTTCTGTATAGAAACGAATAATCACATCACCACAAATCAAAAACCAGTAAGCCTTATTAATGGTAAGAAAAAAAAACAATCAATACGATTCAATGGCATTTAAGTGGAATTATTGGATCCAATTATAATTCAAAGACCATAAGACAAGAAAAACAATTTTACAATGCGGATGATGGAAAAAGGATACATAAATCCTAAAAGAATAATTCAATCAGCTCATCGCTTACCATTTGCTGCCGCTGAACCTGATCCAGTGCCGGTTTGTGTTTGCACCTTTGGCTGTGTACGGGTATCTTAAAATAACAAAAAGACAAATTTGTCATTTATCATTAGTTATTGTTACTCAACACTTATTTGTTTCAGGCATTGATTAATACGTACTTTCTGTATAGAAACGAATAATCACATCACCACAATTCAAACACCAGTAAGCCTAATTAATGATAAGGAAAAAAAACAATCAATACGATTCAATGGCAATTAAGTGGAATTATTGGATTCAATTATAATTCAAAGACCATAAGACAAAAATACCAATTTCACAAAAACAGTCTCTGGCCTATAGTTTGAAAATTATAGTTGTCACCTTTAACTTTTAAAAGCCTACTAGTCAGTACTAAAGTGCAATCGAGTATCTATCTTCGAAAACAGATATCTACGATATGGTATAAAAGATACAATAAAATATGATAAATGATTTCACTTATTTCTGATATAAAAACAATCATGGGCGTGTGTCAGCCATTTTTTGTATCCTATACAGAAAACAGACAGCTAATATTAGTGCCTAGGGGAACTTGTATATCAAATTTGAAACCTCAACATTATAACCAATTTGACCAGTTTTTAGTCGTTCTTTTATGTGTACCTCATCAATACTGATCAATGGAATTTAAAAAGAAGTATAGTTCGTAATTCGTGAATGATATTAGGTCTATCTAGGATGCTAAACAAGGTCCATTTGACGGACCAAGTTTATTTATGAGTATTTTCGATAAGCCCCTGTTCCTACGCCCTTATAGACTAAGGTGGGTTTAAAAACAGTTTAATATGACTATATAACGTGCCAAGATACACTCAATCGAGTCACAAATAGGACGATACGTTAATCAAACAAACTCACCAAAAATAGTTATTAATAACAAAATAACATTAAGACATTTACTACAATGATGTATCAATTCGAACCCATCAAAATTGAGTTAAGTTTGACATGCGCATGATGGGAAAAGAATACATAAATCCTAACCGAATAATTCAATCATCTCATCGCTTACCATTTGCTGTCGTTGACCCTGATCTGGATACGGATTGTGTTTGCACCTTTGGCTGCGTAGGGGTATCTTAAAATAACAAAAAGACAAATTATCATTTATCATTACAGTTATTGTTACTCAACAATTATCTGTTTCAGGCAAGGATTAATACGTACTTTCTGTATAGAAACGAATAACCATACCACCACAATTCAAACATCAGTACGCCTTATTAATGATGAGAAAAACAACATCAATCAATATGATTCAATGGCAATTCAGTGGTAATATTGGATCCAACTAGAAATCAAAGAACATAAGACAAGGAAAAAACAACTTTTACAATGCATATGATGGGAAAAGGATACATAAATCCTAACGAATAATTCATATTCAGCTCATCGCTTACCATATGCTGTCGCTGAACCTGATCCGGTGCCGGTTTGTGTTTGCACCTTTGGCTGTGAAAGGGTATCTTAAAGTAACAAAAAGACATTCTGTTTGATTTGATGTAAACATATTCTATTTGAAAATTATATACAAATGGGATGAAGCACAAGTTGTAAATTCGTCTTCTCCCGTAAAAAATAATGATGATATATACATATGACCGCAAATATTAGTCAAAATGATGATTGTATAAAGTATCAAAACTAGCTTTAAGATAAAATTTACAATGTTTTTCAAGCATAATGAAATTTCTCTGTAGCCCACGTGTCTGTAAAAAATATTATTACATAAAGTACAGAATCAATTTGTAAGTAACTCTTGTCCATGTTTAAACATGAATAATATGTTAAAAATTAGTTATACACTTTTGTTAAAAGTACAGTAAAAGATACATTCAACCGTAAACATAAATAAGATCCATTGAGTTACTTCTAGAATATGTATCAGAAATAAAAGAAATTACGAAATACTACACTATGTGATCTATATACCTATTTTTATGTTATTACTTTATTCTGATGTATTGTACTATTTCATTTATTTGAGACGTTAATAAATAAATAAATAAATAAATAAATGAATAAATATGAAGAATGTATATATACAATAGATTCGTTACCTACGTATAATACTGGAATTAATATCTGTGGCTAGGCGCCGTGGTGGCCCGACATATTACTGTAAGCCTTCCCCTCGAGTTCGAATCCCATTTGTGGCACTTGCCATGTACTAATCAATGGGCAGTAGTTTTTTCCCTCTTCCGACAACCCTTGCGCGTCCTTAAATAACACTGGCTGTTAATAGGACGTTAAAATAACAAAGTGTGTGGGTAGTGTTTATCGTAAAGAGGCATGTTAAATATCTACATTCCTATATCTATCTTGATTCAGGAAATATATTTTCAAGAAATATCAATTAAGTTACACACAGATATTTTAGATGGGCATGCTCTAAATCGTTAAGTTAACCACATGAGTACTTGTGCTTATACATAAAACGTTGTTTTGTCTGTAATTTGCCGCCATATTACTGACCTTGGATTAGAATTCAGTAAGTCAGTACAAACATCTGGTACTTTTCTTTACCAACTTTTATTCTTTATTGATAGCATATTACGTTTAAACAATCAATGTTTAAGAACAGACAAAATTGATCACATCCGGGTTGTCTTTTTTTCGAACAAAAGGTAACTACTTCTGATCGATATCACACACCGTGTAGTTATTGTAATAGTGTATGAAATATTGACGTGGTGCCATCATGCGGAACCTCTGTAAAAACATGATATAACATTTATGGAACAACAATAGGACCCTATGTGGTAAAATACACATTGACATTAATATGTGGATGAAAATGACTAATTTAAATTTGAATGAGTTTGTCCTTTGGTGGCATAATGCAATATTGCTGGAACAAATAAAAGTCAATGTTAAACATTTGTTCAGCTTAGCTTAATAATTAACAAGAGATATGATATAAATGCAGAAAAAATACTTTAACGAGATACCTGGTACTCAGGGAGATGCTGAATAATTAACCATTTCCTATTGTTGTAAATATTGATCACTTAATAACGTACCTATGTATAGGTAAAATATATATTTAGATATTTCTCGTTTGCCTTTCATTGATCAACATTACTGCTGTATTTCCTTTCTTATTAACAATCTATATAAAATGACAATAGTAATGTGTCACTCGAAGTCATTTCGTCAACATATGTACGTAGGTCTCTATAACCAACACACAACTTATTTTAATGAAGTCAGTCCATTAGACCACAATGCATACAGGGAAGGATGTTGTCCTTAGGTGACCATAGGTGTTTACATTAGCACGTGAAACCATTTAACTAAACATCCATTAGGTCATAGTGATCTCCATACAGAACGTTCCACATAAAACATTAAAATTAAATGATATCCAAGAACATTCTTATCTTTTTCTTTTGTAGATGGGGTAATTGGAAGTCAAGCTATAAAGTGTCCTTTTTCAAACTCGAAACAAATAGATGAATAAATCAGTGATACACCAAATTGGTTTTGTAAATTAGTTGCATTACGTTTACGTATGCATCCGTTAGAAGGGATTACAGTACTACATATCTAAACATGTTCCTGCCAAGCAGTTGTAAGCTGACTTGCTTCTACCATGCTTGAGAATTTTTTTTATATAACATCTCTTCTGGGAGTGGCTATTTATCCCTTTCCATCACCGAATGACCATTGTATTTTCTTCTCATGGAGTACATAGCTTCGAAGGTTTTTCCTTTAACCCATCTCTTTATACTCTTGAAGACGTAATGCATTATCATATAGCATAACAAGTCATTTTTAAAAACGTAACCAGCCCAAGGGAGATAATCCTCAGATAGAAAACATTGTGCATATTAAAGATTATTTATCTTTTCTTTCTTAAAGGAAAGTGATGCAGTACAGACTGGCGACAGGGATGAAGACGACAAGAATGACGACAAGGACGAAGGCATTTCTGATAAGGATGAAGAAGAAAAAGAAGATGAGGTTGAAGAGGAAGAGGAGCCAGAAACAGAAATGACAGAGGAAGAAAAGGAGGTAGGGGATTATAAGGTGTCATATGAAAGTAAGTATAGAAGACTAAAAGATAAAGCTCACTGAAAGCTATCAAGATGTGCAATACTAATGAGAGGAAAAATAATAGTGAATGCGGTTGCTATTATTATTAAAAAGCGTAAACTCATAGTTGATACTTATGTGTCATTTTGTAAATAATTTGACTTCCCTTTTCCTCGTGATAATGATATAAGACCATAACATATTTTAAATGATTGTTTTTGTATTTTGATTCCTCATGATATGTGATCCAATTCTATCATTACTGACCTAATACGTTGTGCTTTATCAGGCAATGTACACGGCCGTTTGTGAAGGGGACATAGCGGTCTATCAGAACTGTCTGGACAAACCTAATGCTGACATCAACGCTACCTGGGTAAGTTTTTGTAAAAACAATAAGATATAAATAAAGTTTATTTCCAACCGATAGAGTAAAATATTGATAGCCGATTTACATACCATAACTGTTTTATCAAATATCGTCTTCCTGTAATCAGATACAAATGAAGATATTTTTCACATTATGAGATGATGACATAATTTTAAGCCAATGAAAACGTTCGTTACAAACACTATTTGAATTATGTCAAAATACCAACATAATGCTGTAAACCGAGAATTTTAAAAAAAAATTTTTTATTTTTTTTTGTGCCTTCAGTTTAACGAGAACATGTTGATGGTTGCCATGAGAACGGGCCAGATGATGATGGCGGAGTTCCTTATTGATATCGGTATCGACCTAAACTACGAGATCGATCTAATCGTAAGTGTAATGAGAACAAAAAATATTGTGTATTGCTTTCTGAATTAAGAAGATGGTGGTTATGCAATTTCTCTCTATATGTGATAGTTTGGTTGATTGGTTTGTTAATTGTCTTAACGTCCTATCCACAGCTAAGTTCATTTAGGACGGCCGCCCCTTTATGCAATGTGTTGCGGGTGTGAATGTCTGTGTGTTTTGGGAGGCTGCGGTATATTCCTTTGTAATTGTAGGACTCTTTTTACTGCTATCTCATTAAAGACATCTTATCTAGCCTCAGTCTGGTAGATTGTTCTCCAAGAAATTTTGAATTACAATAATAAGTTCTGAACAGTCGTGTCAGAACTAGGGTAGTTTGCCTGAAGATATTGGGAATGATTTATGTTTAGTTATGTTATTAATTAATAAGTGATGACCTTGCGTCGAAAAAGTTTAGGGATGATATTTCATAGGGTAGTCTCCGAAATTTACATGTAGTAAGTTGATACAAACACCTTGACTTATTTTGTGCTTCTTTTGTGTAGGATTTATACGAAAAAGAGAAAACTGGAAACAAGAGATTTGATTGTTACCGAAAGTCGTGTCGACAGATTGCCTGGGAGAAGGGTCACGACTTCATCGTTGAACTGATCGACCTCAAGAATGACAATTGGTTTCCGTATAAAAAGAAAACACAACGCTGGTACAAATACACCAGACGACCTCTTCCTCCACCTCTCCCCCGCGTACCGGGAGAGGAGGAGGAGGTGGAAGAGGACGATGAGGAAAATGCAGAGGAAGGCGATGAAAATGGTGAAAAGGGTGAAAAAGAGGGTGGGGACGTAAGTTCACGAAAAGAAACAAAAAAGGATGAGGATGTAGATTCAGGACATCACAGTGGAAAGTTCGATGAAATCAGAGACGTCGATGATAACATTTCGTTTCTCTCGGGTGAAAGGCCCATGTTTGAGCTGAACGATGACGGTTATTGGTCACTAACACAGCGAAGTTCGCCCTACATGTGTCCGCCCGAAAAGCCAGAAAGGCCTGGCATTTTAACGCGAGGAACAAAGTCCTCGATATTGTTGCGTAAACATACGAATCAGATTCTAGATCACAGAAAATGTTCAAACAGTGCCAAAGAAAGAAACATTACGGTTGTGCAGGCCGTTGGAAGTTATGCACAAGAAAGTAAATTATGGAAGCGTAAAAGCGTAGACCATGGTTCTGTAGAAAGCATTCCATTCCTCGCGCGAATGCATTCTGCCAAAACCACGTGCAGTGAACCTGTTAGGACAACACAGAATCACTTCCGGTCTTCGAGACGGCAGCGCCCTCTTACGACCCAGTCAGCTTTCTCACAAGTGACAAAGATTCTGGGCGAGTCACCTCTCCTCCGTCCCCAGAAAGAACCACCACTACCGTTCATCAATACTACACAACAACGACATCCACTTAAACGTACGACGAAGGTCAATCCCTGGTGTCATGGTAACTCTACCGGAGTGATGCACAAACTTTCAAACGTAAAAATACAAAATAAGGTTGTCGACCCAAACTTCCACGTGGAACGACAGCTATATCAACGTACCCGAAGTTCATATTCTGGAATTTCATGATCATCAAAGAGTACTGACTATCCATTATCTGTGATATAAATGTGATATCTTTAAATTCAAACGGAACTTTTCCGACGATATCCACACACTTTTCTACGTTTATAAGTTGTAATCATTGCAGTATTAAAAATCCCATTTTAGTATTATACATGGTTTCTAATCATTGAGAGAATTTGACTACAATGTAGTTACGTAAGGGTTCTTTTAACCTTAGAAATTGAAAAATAATCTGTATCATAGCCGTTGAATCGGGTTTTTTCCTGCTATCTGTGTTTATCACCAAAAGAAAGGTAACTGGTTATCATTATGGCGCCATCTTGGATTTTTATAGAAATTTAGTTTCCGCTAATCCTTGTGAATTACTGGATCCGTTCATTTATCTCGTCTTTATCAGTCATATCTAACCTTTACTTTGATCACAAAATGGCAACGATTATCGTCAGAGACCCACGGTTGAATGCACTCAATATGTTACGCTACACTTAATGATAAGTGTATAGCGTCACGTAGGGCAGTCAACCGTGGTTCTTGATCAGTGAACCTCATCATGGGAAAATCCTCGCTACTCCTTGTGAATTACTGGATCCATACATTTTTCTCGTCTATTTTAGTCTATCTAATACCTAACCTTTATTTTGATCACAAAATGGCAACGGCCATGGTCAGAGACTCACGGTTGAATGCACTCAATAGCTTACTAGTGATAAGTGTACAGCGTCACGTGCACATAGTGCAGTCAACCGTGGTTCATGATCAGTGAACCTCATGATGTAAAAATGGCCGACAGGCAGACAATCCCATTTTGGAAGCCAAACATTCGAATTTTTTAAAAATTCTTCCTCAAAGAATTGTCATATCTATTTTATTAAATCATATATGGTTTCATTCGAAAGTTTTCTATGATAATTTAGTTTATAATAGAACCTATGGGTAAAAGAATAGGCATCAAGATATATGTGGGATTTATTTTCAGATGATGGATATTTACTGTTCCGTTCTGACTGACGAATCATTGATATATATTAAAGAGTTTCTGTAAATTGTATACACATGGAGCTATGATTATGATGAAGGAACATATCATTTGACAATCTAGTCACCGATTAACTTATTTCAAAGACTACATACAAAGGGAGATAATTCTAATAAGTTTATAATCTGCATGGTCATACCTTGAACAGTCTTTCACTCAGCATAATGTAAAATAGTCCTAATCGAATAGCGTTAAATGGACGAATAATGATAAAAATTTATTTTTGTGACGAAATATGGCGCTGTTTTCATTAAAATAATGATAATATTTGCATTTGTTTCTCTTCTGTTGTAATTTAGTATATAATTAGTCTTCAGTACTTTGGTTTGTTTTAGTTTTACGTCCTATTAACAGCCAGGGTCATATAAGGACGTGCCGGGTTTGTTGGTGGAGGAATGCCGGAGTACCCGGAGAAAAACCACCGGTCAGCGGTCAGTACCTGGCAACTGCCCCACATGGGATTCGAACCCGTATACCAGAGGTGGAGGGCTTGTGGTAATATGTCGGGACATCTTAACCACTCGGCCACCGCGACCCTCTTCAGTACTACATACACTGAAACATGAATTGCATAATGTGAAAGTTCTTTTATTAAAATATTCAGAGAAAACAAAACACCCAGGTTTATACGGAAGAGGATTACGGTCGTATATAAGAAATAAGCATAATTCGTTTTTTCATGTTGTAGGCTACAAATTTCGCAGCATTAACTAGGAATTTCAAGCGATATCTTGACATTTCTGGTTGATATCTCGAAAATTCGAGTTAATAACATGAAAAGACTTATTTATTTTCATACACATGGCCGTAATCCTCTTCCATGTGTCTAGAATTCTATTTTTCAAATAATTTTTGAAACCTGGAAAAAATATCATGTCCACGTTTCGTCTGTCTTCAAAGGGGAACAATCCACGCGGAATTCCTAAGAAAAGAAACTCTGCCAGCCAAAAGAAAGGAAATTTGAATGCACAAATGATACAATTTTCATCACACCTGAAAATGCATTAAATATCACACAAATATGAAAAAAGAATAGACAGCAAAACCAACAAACAAATGATACACAGTGTTTGTAATAACTCAAAATATCATAAAAACACAACAAACATACAGAAGATAAATACTATATTGTCTGCTCCAGTATTTGATAGAGAAAAAACTATAATTCGTCGACGGAGGAGCATCTTTAAACTGTGTGAAAAATATCTTTGTTTGTATTTTTTTTTTATTTATATAACATTTATATGCAAATGCCTGCTTGGAATGCAAAGTTTATACAAGCGTTGCTCAAACTCAAACTTTGATATGAATTAATGTGATTTGTTTGTATTGAATTACATCGGATAAAAGGTTAAACATCTCGACCTACTACACGTCCTAATCAAAACAGCGAGGATAAACGCCCCGATAGCGTTAAAGTAAGCGAGTATTTCAGGATTAGCATGCCACAAGGATTATACGTGTAGGTAATTGTGTAAGGTCACTTCAGCGTTAATGATAATATTTTATTTTGTTTCCATAGTAAATACTGAAAATGTCTGCTAAGTAAAGTTATTAAACGCATTCTTTATATATTTCCTAAACGAAATGGGATGGAGCATAATAGAGACCAATTTGTTCCATATAATGTCCATGTTATAGGGAGTTCAGAAATAGTGATATATTGTATTTGAAACTATTCTAGTATTTTATACTCTATGGGGACTAACTTCTGATTTATTGGTTTATGGTGACAAAAAAAAAAAAAAAAAAAAAAAAACCCAAAATACTGAAACCTCACATTTGGAAACATTCATCTGCAATATAGAGTGATCAACGACTGGAACTCATTACCTTTGGAAATTGTGAATGCCGAGTCAGTGAACAAATTCAAGACCCTCACAATTATTGGAAGAACTTTGACATTAAGTTTTACCCTAGCTACTATTGAAAATATTACTATAAGCAGGCTAGAAAACAAAGGACATATATAACTGTATAACTGAATGTGCTCAAGATTTAATTAGTTCAAATATTTGATTTTTTGAATGAGTATTGCGCAAATATAATTATGTACAGATTATAGATTTAGGAGGTCAAGAAACATTGCTTAATATAGACCGAAAACGGGTATATATCGGAGAAAACTATTGTTCTAGAACTAGTATTGGAAGTGAAATTTCGCGTCATGTATCCTTTGACCATGGCTCTATATGTTCACAAATATTCCTTAACTTAAGGAAACATCCAACTTTAAGACAAGGAAACCACAACTTTAAAACAAGGAAACTACGAACTTTAAAACAAGGAAACTCCGAACTTTAAAACATGGAACCTCCGAACTTGAACATTCTCCATAGGAAAGCAATACAAAAGTCAAGGAAAGTTTTTCTTAATTCAATATTTTCCCCTTAACTTGTGTTGCTTGCCAATGGAGAATTTTTAGTTAATGACTTTCCGTAACTTAATGAATGCTCTTGAAACTGGGTCTTTCTTATGTTTGTTTAACACAGACAAACAAACACCAATTCATATAAACGGTTATATCATTTATTCTGACTAATTCAACGTCAGCTTCAGAATTTCAAACAAAAAAAATATCACACATACATGTATGTATATATCAGTTATTGAAATTTGCATATTCCGTGGAATCATTTCCCTATAAGCAATCACATTTATTCTGTCGTATGAGAACATTGTCTTTTGTTTCACTAGATAACTCTACTTGGATCTTCACCGAACTTTGTTCCCCTGCTTGCTGACGAGTTTCCGTAGCATTTTCCTTGGCCTGAATTTCTTCGGTTTTACAATATGCCCAGTGTGTGTGTGTAAGTTCTCGTCCAAAGCATCTGTGTTCTTAGTAAAGGTGTCCATGTCTGTTGTAGCTTTCATTGAATAACAGCTTGGTTGATAAAAGGACACGTTTGTCAAGGTCTGTTCGTCCCATTTGTCCACCACGGTGGTCAGGAAGTTCAGTTTACATTGTTCAAATCCCCTCCTTGCTCGGAAGAGTTCCTCTGGACATCTTCGTGGCTTAATTCCGTCAAAATCGTCTCGTACGAATAGTGGTGCCACCTTGCAACTTGAAATCTTCTTGAATATGTTGATTTCCATTCCGAAATGTAATGAAATGATTAGTTTTGGCGAGAGGTATAAAGTGTGCGAGTAATCCGTATGGTTGTATCCAAGATGAAGTATCTATGACGTCACAATGGATATGACGTCATAATTCAACACAAAAGCGGACTACGATCACGTGATACAGGATAATTCTCTGGGCCTGGAGATCATGGTGACATCTTTTTTGAAACCCACGCATACATAGTATTAAGAAGGAAATCTTATAAAATTGTATATTTCGTGATGCAATTGAACCTTTGTCGGGCTAAATATGGCGTTATATACCGACCTTGTAAAACCAGATAATGAAAGAGAGCAAATATTCTACCAGGTTATAAGTATAACATCATCCTAACCGAATCAACGAGTCCTTTTTATTTTAAAAGCCAATGATTGTAATATAAAATGCGCTACAATTCCTATGACATGAGGATACCCCCTGATCCGTCAAAAGATTCGACGTTACCGTGTATTAGCCAATGAGAATAAATGCAATTGAGAGCTTATCTAACAGTTAAATACGTATGTATTAATTATGGATCTCATCAATGTCACAGCAAATATTTAAGGCTACGTGTTACTGATGGACATTTTCTGATCCTACGCTAAAAACAAACAAAAGAGTCCAAACCCCTAAAAAAGAATGAAAAAACAACATCTATGTATTCTTAACTTCCTGTTTATCTGCCGATATGAATAGATCGCTATTATATCCTCTGTCATCCTCGATATTCCAGGGGTTCCGATCACTTACGATCTCTACACCCCTGTACTATCTCATAGTAAACTGAAAGCAGCTCAGATGAAAAAATCTGAACCAATCACAGGTCATCAAAATTTCCTTTGAAGATTAGAGCGAGAGCTACACTCAACTTCAAAGCCACACAGTCAACCACAGTGTACCGTTATACGGCTCTTTTGATGTGCATCAAGTACTATACTTGTTCTGTTCGAGATCTATTGTCTCCAGTTTTACCATGAGATAATCCAGGAATGTAGAGATCGTAAGTGATCGGAACCCCTGGAGCACCCAGGATGATCCTATGTATGTTTGGATCTTAATCTACAGGTGTAGTGTCACTGTAAGTGACATTACTTGTTTTATTACCAAGCATTTTCACACTTGTATCGTCCAATGAAATGAGATAATAGGATTATGTCCCTTTAACAAAACATTACAGCTGTGTGGATTTGTATGAGTTAACCTCGCATACCACATCACAATGACCAGGTGGTTAGGGGTATTTGTCCGTGATAATGATACTGTATCGCCCGGAGAAAGATAGTGTATATTTGTGTATCTGACACAACTTGAGTAAACAACACCAAATTATATATATATCTCAATCCCCTGAATCCCTAAACAGCGAGAGCAACCACAAAAACGACTGAAATTCAGCTTTAGAGATGCTCCACCGCCGACAGAGCATAAACAATTTTTTATTATTTCAACAACAATTGGCGTTTAATCGTGTTAATACTGTATACATCTAATTAACAGAAAAAATAATATAAAATAATTTATTTTGCTTTTGGTGCATGCGCAATCAGCACTTCATTCCATATAGGACATAGTGCCACGGAATTTTATTCGGGACGCAATTAATTATTTTTATCTTGAAGTAGAATGAGAAGCTCAAACTTTTCAATGGTGGTTATGGTGTAAAGTGAGTAACTTTTGTAACTGAAGAAAAATACTAACTAGTCTGCTCCTGTTATTCAAGAGAGAGAAAAAGCTTCAATGTACACATAGATTTTATTCGGCCTGTAGGAAATTAAAAATATTTCCTCTGCTATAAGCTCAATCATAAAAGTTACAAACAATAATACATGCGCACTTTGTACATTAAATTGTTGGGAATAATCAAGTTCTTTGTAGATAACTGTACTGTTGGATAAAGGCATAGACTCTCTTACCCTCGTGCACCATATTGTTTTCATGTTAAAACTGATTAAGAGATAGTTTATACACAAAATCTATGAAAAATTATCTTTTTATCTGCATGACAAATTATAGTGCCATTATATTGAAAATTCGTTATCTGTCAAATCAAAGGCAGTCATAAAGAACAAATTGAATGCACCCGAAAAATTATGCTATGGGTACAGGTTGTATAACTCTCCGCCGATTCATTTCTTGATGGTGTTTCCAGCAGGATTTCAAAGTCTTTCGTGGTTTCTGCGTTCACGACCGATTCTGCCAAACCGTTCCAGACATTACCAACCACATTTATCATCTCTGTTGTTAGTGGATATTGGTATCTTTGGTGTATTATTTAATTGTTTTATCATCTTTACTTTCACTGATTTATATTTTATACTTTGAGACTGTACCTACAGTGTAGATGCAATGTCTTTTAATGATTCGTACATGTATCTCGTCGATTCTTTTCCCTCTTGAAACATTTTATGTTACACGTAAATCAAGGTTTTGAGATAACTCTCTATACATTATATATAAGTACAAGAAAATATTATCATATATTATTATAATTAGTAACATGCCAAACTACCAAGGACCTGTTTAATCCAGTGTCGCCGCTAACGGTGGCGATAATTACATGGGTTAGTAGTAGTAATCACTAGTATCACAAGGGTATGCTGGTGTAACAGAATGAAGTCAGAGTTACCGGGATTGCCTTCACAGAGAAAAAAATATAAAATGAAAAATATCTCAACTCCGCTTTGTAAGTGACGATATAAATCCGAATTAATTTATGAATGTTCTAAACTTACTTCAAAGTGTTCTGTCAAATAGTTAAACGTTAATTTTGGATATAGATGCAAAAACATATGTATTAAACATATTAAAATTTACAAAGATCGATTTTAGTTGCTATATATAATGAAGTTCAATTCCGGTGCTACATGTATGTTTCCTTCTTCTTTCAAGCACAGGTACATAATGTACCAAGGTGTAATCAAAGCTCCCCTAAACCCTGATTGGCCATCCCGTATGTATACCCTGATGCAAATGTAGTTTGTTACAGTGTTCTAACACTTACATCTACATTTGTTTGTTTACTTCGTTGCTGGTTGGATAAGGGGTCTCTAAATTGTTCGATGACTTCTCAAAGATACATCTACCAGCGATTTGGTAGCTCCGTTTCTGTTTCGGTACCTGCCTGTATCAATAGGCTCTTTAATTCCCCCCTCTAATATATTACCTATATATTAGGGAAAAAATTACAAATAAAATTGCCTAATTCTATCGGCAGGTTTAACGGACTAAGCTGTCAAGTGAGCTTGAAATATGATATATGATGCTGGAGTAATAGAGGTGTGGAATTAGCTAGAGAGAGGATGGTCTGGTGATGAGAGTTAAATGGGAGAGAGTCGTACGGTGTGTAATAAAGATAGAATGTTTTGAAAATATCGCTGTATCTGTCAACACTGTGGTTGATATTGTGTCATGAACATTTATTTATCTAACAATTGGTTATGCTAAGGCACGGATTAAATTGTATTCTGAATCAATCTACAATATTTTCCAGAAATGCAGGAACGGGAATCCTGATATATCAAAAGCTGATTCGTACAATGTAGAAATTTGATCTGGTTTCCTGGAGTGTAAGAACTGTTTCGAGTTACTTTGGAGGGGATTCTGCAGCTAGGAGTCTGAAAGTTCGTTCTTTTCTTACAGAGGTCGCCGTATTTACTTCGGCCTTAAACTATTTTCATTTCTATTTTTCTGCCTGTTAATGAAGGATAAGCTGAAATAATGATAATATTCAGACGTCACCATGTCGTTTTCTGACAGCACAGGTAAATTTAGCAATATCATCAGATTTTTGTTTTGTCTTTTATTATTGTTATGACCACAACCTTGTCATAAGGTAATTTGTATCAAGGTCGATAATGTAATTAGAAAGTCGTGAAGAGAAAACATGCGAGGCAGTATTTGTAGAGACCTTTTGACGGGGACAACAGAATGAAAGGTCACAACGTGTTAAACACGTTAACAAAAGATTCCCGGATGGCGTTTCTATAGCGCCGATCTTTAAATAGCCGGAAGCAGTTTCTGCGGTTCAGGGCTCGTAATCACATCCTTTAAAAATGTGATTAAGACTCAAATCACTATCATTGACTAATTATTACTACACTACGAGCGATTTGTACAGCTTTGTCGTCAAAAGGAAGACTGCTCGCATTAGAAACGGCCTGCTAATTATAGACACTTCTGAAGAATTAAACACTCGCATTAATCTATTTATTCAATCCGTTACGGGACTCCTTTGGTCCGGTATCGATCGAGCGGTCCTTCAAGTTAGTGAATTTCTCTTTGATCGTGTGGTTCTGAATCAGAAGTCATTATAATCGTTACACAAACGTTGGTCATCGGGGATCTATCCCAAATATAAACACTGACCAATGACCCAGGTCAAGGAATCTAAATTAGATTAGTGACATTCTTCAACATTGACCGGAACCTATCTCGCACATCTAAATGATAAAACCGGACTCGGGAAACTTTAAAGATCTGAAAATGAAAATATTATCCAAAATCCATGTATGTTTGTTAAGATTGAAATCTACAGCATGTATCACACGTTTTAGAGTACTTGGTATTTTATAAATATTTTAATATAGGGTTTACCTGGAGAAACATGAGTCACTGTTAAAAGAGTCGCATAAAAATCACAATGACCTCAAAATATTTCGTTTCTAATCGGGTGTAGGACAGCTGGTGCCAGTAAAGTTTCCGGAATGACTGTTATGTAAGTACAATGATGTTGGTCAACTTTTCATTTAATTCTTCCTGATGTTGTTTGGCTACTATAACTCAACACCAAAATGACAAATTAGCAGCTTTTTCACTTAATTAGATTTGTAGCAGGAGGGGCGAAAATGCAGGTAGCGCTGCCAGACCAGGGTTCGAACCCGGGACCTCCAAACACGGATCCGCTACCGGTCGCGTTTGAGATACATGATTACTTGATGATCATTTTCACTACCAATAGTTAAAAACAAATAAAAACATTGTAAATCATATGAATGTAGTGTAGATTGAACATATTTCAAGATGAATATGTACGTGAAACTTTTAAAACCATATCATGATCGACAGTGTAATTTTTTCACATATTGCATTTGAAGTACATATTGCTATTTTAAATAAAGCGGCAATTGTAAAATATGACTATAACTCGATCTTATTTAAAACTAGCACTTTCATTGGCTTTAAAATGTGCTTTATTAACCCTTAAGGTAACAAATGACGTCACCGTTTCTAGAACGTCGCTTCTAATTGGCGTGATATTTTAATGACGGCGTAATGACTAATTACAAAACGAGTTCATCGGAAAATTCACGGAATGGCGTATATATGATGAAGGAGTTACTAATTTATTAATCTATACAAGTTAATCCTTAATATGACAACTGTATACACCTAAATAATCCGATAACTTGTAAGTATGTTGACGTTTATTTATTACATTAACACACTTATAAAATCTTCGCAGCATGGTAAATTAAACACGATATTTGTTAGAGCTCTGGCAATACACATATTAAGTTAAAAAATATGTTTTAATTGGACAAAAAAAATCAACAACAAATAATTAAGTGGTGCTATTTAAAATCAATTTCAACTAGATTGTCAGTGATTTGAAAGTTTCCAAAACCCTGAATCCAAAGTATCATCATCATATTTATATTAAGCATAAACTTGCTTTAAATTTCTACTTTGGAAGTCTGACAAACAAATGATTTTAAGGGCAAAGCTTGTCAAAAATCTTTGATGGAAAATTACTTTATACTTGTTATATATTGACTGCGGAAAAATAAAACGCATCACATTTAATGGCCAAAAATTAAACGAACAATTGTTAAAACAACGTTTATCGAATATTATTATCATTTCTTAAGATTTGTAAACGGGTTTTTTTTCAAGATGACAACTAGACACGAGAAAGCAGTATAAATTATTTAGACACGAAATGTGTACTTGTTGGTAGAAAACCACATCCGTGTTTGCTACCACAGTCACCGCAACCATGCGCTCCGACTTGAAAACCTCAAAACTTTAACAATTTAAATGGCGAATTATTGAGAAAATTGCTTTTAAACGAGAAATCATTACACTCGGGACTGATACCTCTATCATTTCATATTTCTATGTGAAATTTTACAATGTGATTATAGATTTAGCGGCTGTGTGCGTTCCCTATAAACCAGCCAGCATCTCGAAGTCGAACATCCCACAATCCAATTAGGTCTTCGAACGCGCCGGCGGCAGTTACATAACAACGCATCGAGTCCGCCCAAAATGCCGTTATGATTCCGAAAGGGGACAACGACATTTCCATGGCAATATTATCGAAACATCCCATAAGAGGCATTTGTGGTCGACGTAAATAATAAAACGAATCATTAGAAGCATATTGTAATTTAGGATCCGGATAAGATTTTTAGTTTCGAGTAAGTGGAAATTCAATTTGACCTACACTGTAACTTACCTATAGAATTTCCAAAACTTCGAAAAAAAGTCGATAATTTGGCATTTCTATCAATTAACTTCATTTAATAATGCAATATTCAGTGTGGAAAATCTATTTTGAACCAAACAATCCTTTTTTTTTTAAATTTAGTTTTTAATACCAAAATAAATATCGCTAAAAATAAGACTGAACAAGTATACTCGTTACATTTCTTTGATTTAGATTTTAATACAATTTGGTATGACAGCTAAATTATATCTACGAAATTCTTTTATTTTAAAAGGAATTTTTGTTACATGTTTTTATTTTATAATATGCAATTTGAATTTAAAAAAAAAATGTTTCATTCAATTTGTTAAAATCTTCTGCTGCTTAATTTCACCATATCAATCCTTTCAAAGTCAGTGATAAGTTTAACCTAAGAGGTCAATATTTATTTTAAATCAAACGTGCTGAGGAAGAAACCACAAAACAAATATAATTCAAAGTTCTATTGCCAGGAAGAAGTGGATAATTTCACTGGTCAAATATAAGATGTCCAGTACCCACTTTCGTTAATCCGTGAATTGGGTGTATTTGCCCATTGTATTTAGATAGACACCCTCGTTTGGTTTGTAATATATCTTTCTGACATATATAGGACTAAGGTTTAGAACTTTAGAGGCCTAAATCAATAATAAAATCAAATAATATCTATTTATTCAACACTTGTCTGGTTTCTTCGACTTAAACAGCCACCTCACGTTTGTCAAATAACACTTCATCGTCTTCGCTCCTCGCTTAATTCGTCAAATATTCGGCGGAAATAAAAGAAAAGCTTTTAAACTTTTAACTACGCGTTTTGTTCATGACCGTCACATATACTTTGAATCCCTTATCTTTTTTGCAAAATAATAAATGCGAAAAAGTAACTGATAAAAATTGTCTTCGTCTCAGTTTTGATCTATACTGAGAACGAAAGAAAAGAAAAAAAATCCCACAAAACCACTGTCCTATCGTATTTTAATTTTGAAATAAAACCAAAATAAAAGAAATAAAAGCGCATCATTTATTTTGTTCAAGACTCGATGTTTTTATTTTATTTAACTAGCATGCATCTCGATAAAGATGAGACATAAACACCCGACGGCCAGGCCAAACAATTTGACTGTTAATCGTGTCATCCTAATCATACAGACACGTCTAATAACAATTGTGAACGAACCTAAAAATAACAGAATACCTACACGAATTACAATTGTGAACGAACCTAAAAATAACAGATATACAACGGATTAAATCAGGTCAATACTACTGTCCACCCTCCCTATTAATACTCAAGCTTGGCCATCAAATGACCAAACTATCTGGTCAGACAAGGCTAGAGTTAGAACCGTGCAACAAACCACACACAATATGAGAAGTGTCAAAAACCCGTCCGGTTGGCCATCGAACGCGACTTAGTGGTCTAACTCCGCCCCCTATTTTATGCTGCTACTCGATTTGAATTAACTAACTCTTAATCTCATTGTACTGTGCCTGCGAGCACATGTAACCCCTTGTCATACTATCAGTCTCACGTCACTTTTCATTAATCACATACATTTTCAGGCGCAAGCGCAAACAGTCGATGATAGCATTTGGATTGACCAAATGAAATCTTGTGTTTACTTTAAAACTTATGAGCGATATGTGAAAACAGGGACAGTACTCCTCGCTCTCACTATTATGTAGTCAGTTTGATCAAATCTCCTCTATGAACAGGTGCGCTAGACACGGAAATATATAATACGTTATTTTTTATTTTCAAAAAATATTTGTGACATTTATTTTATGAACTAATTATAAATTATGGAACAAATGCGACCAAATATGTTTCCATTTTTTCCACATCCGTTTTCTTCGCCAATGCACGGGTAAGTAGCAACTTATACACTTATTATTGTTTTCACATTGATATTCACACATCTTAAAATTTTATTTTCATATTGAACTTAGCTGGTGCTCAAAATTAGAAACATAAATGTTTTATATTAATTATTTTCATATTGAATTTAACTGAAGCTCAAAATTGAAATTATAAACGAAATTGCTCTAAACAAATGTAAATTATCTGGTTTCCTTTTTAACTTTGTTCTATTTTCTTAACATTTATTGAATGATATTTTTCTCAAAATATTGTCCAGAACTTCACTTATTTTTTTCCACTAAGGACACTTATTTTAAATAGCTGAATATATTTTTAATTGCAGGAAAAGTGATGTAAATATTTTATGGAACACTTTTTATTTGTATTTTTTTTTATCTTTTCAGGATGCCGATGGAGCGACTCCACCTCGGGGGTCCGGCATTTCCAATGTCCGCCCCCATGTTCGCCCCACACCACACTCCTGTATCAGGGATGACGCCACCCCTCGGAAACGCGACCCCTGGGATGCTGATGAATAGGTTCGCCCCACCCATGGGGATTCCAACATTTTCATTCTCACAAGAGGAAGTCGACATGGTACTGTACGGATACACAAAGAACAAACAGGGAGAGAAATTAAATGGCCACGCCCTCTCTGGTCTGAGACTCGGGGACATTACTCACGGTAAAGTTTGATTTCTTTATTTGATATAAACTAACATGTTTGATTGCTTTTATGCATATCTTATTTGGTACCTAGGTCAGAATACAAGTTTGATGCAGTTTGGGGTTTCTCTTTTCTTATTAGTAAATTTAAATCTTTGTAGCGATATACGAAAAAGAACGGAAATATTTTTGTTAAGTACGTCATTCGTGCATTGCGAAGTTTCAATCTAATTTATCAAAGGCGATATTGAAATTGAAATGCTTCAAGTTGCAAATAGGAAATCAAATATAATTTTGAACAAACCCATTTTCTTGGATTTGAATTGTTTCTGTTGATATTTTCCTTGAACTGATATGTATATGTATAAGCTCGTCTCATACCGTTGAATGACAATTCTTTAATTTTCTTTTAAACAATGAACAATTTGCATTAATTACATTTCATGATTAAATATACACCTTAGTATATTTCAAGATGTATGGTCAATAAGATCTTTCTAAAATGTTTTTGTCATATGAAGTTCCACATAAAAACAAAACGAATTTTTGTCATGTAAATTGATATATTATCTTTTGCTGTAAATAATGTTAAAAATTGTATTATTTGGTATTGAATCCTTGAAACAATCCTCGTATTATTAGTCCAATTTTATGCTTCGAGATACGCTTTGCCAGCAATTTGATTTTGGCCAGATTTTGAATGGTTGTACATGTAAATATTGCCATCCGATGTAGATACACCGTATACATATACTGTCTTCATGCTTATCCTGGACCATCAGAATTGTATACTATATGTATATATTTATTTTTATAAGGTGATGTATTTGCTCGGGGGCAGGGCGGCTACAGATCCCGTCCCCCCGGGATATTCAAAAGTTAGTAATATACTGTTATACATTAAAAATATATCCTTCAAATTGTTTTTTTATGTCAATCCAGATGCCCCCATATATATACATATGCATGTTTATTGTAATATTATTTAGAAATTATTTATCTTTAATTTCATATGCATTATTGGACAAATTATAACAATATGAAAAACAAACACCATTTTAACTGTCATAAATATAAAAAAAAATGATGCTATCATAAGCAGACATTTCCCTGTAAGGCTGCTATTAAAATGAAAAGCAAAAACATGTCGACTTTTAAACAATCTGCAATCTCTCATCAATTTAATATTTCAGAACCTGATGTATCGACACATTGGTTGATTTATTGATTGATTGATTGATTTCCGATCTTTGAAGATAAATGTTAAAAATTAAATCTAAGAAATTATAATTATGCTGTGTTCTTATATTAATAATGCATTTTTTATAAGTTATGAATTAAATTTTTTGTACGCTTTGAGGTAATAACCATCATTTAACAACGTACAGAATTATTTTCCCCGTTTTAGCGTTCAAATATATATATTTTTTGATTTGCGGATTCCTCTTGGTACTGCACCTGTAAAGGATCGCATAAAGTAAATTATTCGCGGCATGATTTTTTTTTATTTATTTATTTCGCATTCAATAAATATCAGCGAACACATCAACGCACAATCATACCAACATATTCTGATGTTGACATGCTAATAATTAGAACTATAGATACACGGCGCGGAATCATCACATCGCAAAAGGTTTCATATCCCAGTTAGCGAAAATATCAAACGCAAAAATGTCTGCGTGTACAGTATGTTAATTTTCAAGATATTAACCATATTAAACAAAACTAAAGCTTTTTAAATATTATTTGTACCTTCAACATGGCTTGATTACTTTATTGTTCCAGATGCAATAAATGCATTATTCAATTTAGGGAAAGACAATACGTAAAGTATTCATGGAGACAGGAAGAATGTTTCATGACGTTTCACGAATAAATTGGCAAAACAAAATCACATACCGAATGTACAGAGGTGTCTCTAACGAATAACGGTTTCTCACTTCGTATAATGGTTATGTCGGTGACATCATACATATTAAAAATAAATAAATAAATAATATATATATATAAAATTAAATAGATAAATAAATAAACAAATATATAAAACAGATGGCAGAGCATCAGATGGCCCAAGGATAATTGGACTGGTTTTTCTTCATTTTTCTAACCACCACTTTATCGATAAAGTTTAACACAAAATGCTATTACTTGAGAAAATAAATTACTTTTGATAAGTAGTTAATTGTGCTTATAATTTATATGCCTTAGTCTAAGATTAAAACCAGATTCCGCGGAAATACTTTATTTCAAACTGATACATGTAATCTATTTGTAACAAGTGTTTTCATTGGCTAATTATGTTATGAATTTTCATTGAACACGTTGCAACGTCTTTTTTGATTGCTCTGTAAGTGACGGTTATGCTTGTTTTCTGAAGGTAAAGTGTCGGTTCATAGGTCAATATTTATTGTAATTTTCCACTGTACAAAAGCATTCAAACGCTAATATTAATATTTACAATTTCACAGAAATGTGTTTTAAAATGTTGGAATGCATAGTTTACGAAATAGTTCCATTGCCTCTTTAGGATAAGCAATTGACCGCGAATTTTACCTGAAATAACATTGCATTATTTGACCATGCTATCCACACATAAATGACAGCACCTAAAAACACACGATTAAGCACCTATCGATTGACCATCTCAATAATTGGGACAGATAACAGTAGTTTATTTTGACATAAATTATACAACCCAAGGGACAAAATGATATAGAGAGTTAGTCTTTATACACAAGGTATATTGTGTTGAAATTAGCCTAAATTAGGACCCTATGGGTGGTGACAGAGGTTACAGAGGTGGTCACTACAGCAGATTTTACTGTATCTATTGAAAACCATATGTTTTGATGAAATAAGGTGTATGATTCATTAAAAGTCAACGGCAAACCTGTCCAAAGCTATAAACATAAGCAACAATACAAACTTTACACAATGTTTAAAAAAAACATTGCTTCTGATGTTCTTTAAATGTTAAGGATTTGCACCTCTGAGATTTCAGTCTCGTTGAAGTCTCGTTTTAAAAAAGTTTAATACCGGAAAATGTGACTTCTCAGAGGTGTATGTGTTCTTAATAGGAAATACGTCACAGAAGTCACTAAACAATAACTGATAATTCCGAATTTGCATATTACAGAGTTATCTGCACTTGCGGGTAGGTATTGATTGTGACGTCATGTGTTTGCGAGCGTAACGTCATACGTTTCGGAGAAAACGACGTGAATTGCGCTCACAAAATAATGACGTAACAATCGATACCTACCCGCAAGGGAGCTAACTCTGTAATATGCAAAGACGGAATAGTGTAAAACATATTGTAAAGCAATGCTTAGCTTCTCAGCTTAATCGTGTATTTTCACTTTATTGCAAAATAAAAGAAACATACTGTTTTGCCAATACTGTCATATTCAGATCTTACTTGTCTTTGTAAAATTAAAACCTGTGATTGTACATATTATAACTCTCAAAATGTGGGCTACATTAATTTGCTGAATAACAATGTTCTACTTGATTTGCTCGTGTAAAATTTCAAGTGTATGCTGCATATAACATTAATGTACAAATTGAGGTACCGCTGATACAATACACGTGAAGTTTTGATTAGTTTAATTAGCTGTTACTACTATCGCGTTGTGAGGTAGGTCCGTACCGGATTGTATTACTAATAACAAGTTGAATCTCGTTTGCTTTATTTGCTCTTGAGGTGTCAGACTCCGTCTGTTTCTATCTATTTCAGAGTTTCATTGTGCGTAAAACAAACGAATCATTGTGCAGTGCCAGTTATTCTGCACGGAAATCTCTTGATTTGTACTCGTTGGTCTCCTTTAAATGTCACTCAATCGCGTTATCGAGTTAAGAAAAGTAAACTTTAGTTAAATTCGTTGTTCAATTCGTTACATTTGTTCATGCCCTAAATTACTCGGGTATATTTACCTTTATAACACTATCCTAATGGCAAGTCAAAGTAAATGTTTGTACAACATGGCGGGAGACATCTCGCGCGTGGTGCCTGGTCACGTGATTACACAGTGCTGAAAGAGAAACATTTTTGTAGTAACGCCTCCTTGTCATGTTTCCAAAATAAGGAGGTCTGTTCAGTGTTTGAATGTTATACCAATATTACGTGGTAGATGAAGGGCTTCCAGGACGGCACTGTCTGTAAACCCAAGCAGACGACCATTGTTTAGTAGAACGCTACTACGTGTCTGACTTCGATTCCTGAATGGCGAGACAAGAGGTACACTCTCGAGTCTTCTTCTAGTTTCTATTCTCTTTCATGGTTATTTGATAAAGTAACTCCTGACTATTGGAAACATCTGATAACATTCTCTCCCAAAAGCTTTAAACAAACGATTAAGAAGCTGCCTGTTAAAGACCACATTTTGTTTTGATTTTTTGGTTTGGTTCAGTGGTTCTGTTAATAGCCAGGGTCATTCAAGGCCGGACTTCCTTGTATGTGCAATGTTAATGTCGGTCTATTTTGGGAGGCTGCGGTATGTTCGAGTTGTGTCTCCATAGTAGAACTCTTTTCCATTCCATAGTACTATGTCACTGAAGCTTACATCAAAAGACACCAAACAATCCACACCACTCGGTCACATAATACTGACAACGGTCTAACCTATCGCCATAGCGATAAGCACGGACAGAAACTATCACTTATTGAACTTATATTGTTTAAGAAATATCGAATAGTGAAACAAAGTTAAAGAGTCCAAGAAAGACAATTGAAAGTATGTAATTTGTTGTGAAATATGCATATAAATGTAGAAATGTTTCCTTCACCCAAACAAAGTTTCGTCATACAATATTTTTTTTTCACAATGTAATGACATGCTATTATTTTTTTTACAATATTTCGTTTTTTCCAATGAAAGATTTTTATCTCATCAGTATTGCAGTGTCTATATTTTATCTAACAAACCTCATTTTTAGATTGTTTGGTTTCTTACAATTTTTTACACTAGTGTTTCCATCCAAAGATAGGTTATTTCAAGTACATTGATGATGAAATTATATCATTTTCCCAAGTACAATATTCTGTGTAAATGTGGTTATTGCATTTTTCATGCAATGATTCCGTGGTCATAATATCGTCACGCTTCAATGGATAAGCCATAGTTTTGCTCTAGATGTGATTACAAATGATTCGATATTTCATGTTTGATTCGCCAATGGTAGAAGATCTAATACTTCCTCTTTGGGCAAATATAAGCATAGTATAGTTTAACTTAGCCTTTGTTGTCTTCCTATTATTTATCAGCTTACCATTTCACAGTGAATAATATCCATGATGTCTTTGTGATATGCATTATTGCACTAAAATATCAATAATTATTCAACATATGCAATGTATTAATCGTAACATTGAATACTTTGATGATGACGTTTTTCATGAGTTCTCACTAAATTAGTCTTTGCGATATGCATCATTGCACATTTCAACCAATTATCCACCATGTAATATTTATAAATGCGAATATTTTAATGCTAATATTTTTTAGAGTTCTCATTACTAAATTATCGCGCGAAATGCTGATTATGATAGTAATAGTTTCTGACCGTAACAAGTATCGTCCGTACGCCTACCAATCACGATAATCGGTTTTTAATTAGTTACATGCTAATATTGGAGCACACTGTTAATAACAAAGATAACAGCATTTAATAAAAATGTTTATTATTTATCAGATTTCCCCAGAACACCAGTTATACTAATTCCTCCGTCTTGTTATTATGACACCACTTGCTGTCTTGTTCAGCATAACGAACGATTCTTGCTGACATAAATACAACTCTTGAACTAACTGTAATTAACACGAGTGATTTAGAAGTTATATAAATGTAAATTTACGAAAAGATAAAACAACCTCTTACAAAACGATTTAATTTTTTCTGTGAGATTTGAATGAATATCACGTAATACCGTTATGTCAGGAGGATTCTATTTTAACGATTTCGGGAGATATTGCTATGATCGCGAAAATTTGATCTGCGAAAAATTGAGAAGTGATTGAATTATACATGTATAAAGCCAAATCGAATTATTAAAACCACTAACATTTCATTTTCTCGTTTTCAGTTAAAATCGTGAAAAGTTTGACCCGTCTAAATAATAAGCTCAACGGTATTTCGAAATGTTCGCAATTTTATCATTTTTGCTTTCAACTAATAGAATAAAAAAAAAACACCAAACAACACTGATTCTATTAATAAACATAAGAGAGATCTTGTCTCTGAATGTTAACCCAAAAGTAAATCTAAATTACTTAGATTCCAATCGAAAGCTTAACACTTTAATCTATAAACCATTTGAGAGCGATTTTCACATATCTATTTATTACCATTTCCTGTGTGACAAAGCATTAACTAACAGGCACAGTTATTGCTCGCTAATCGGCAGCCACAGATGGGGAAGATTTGACCCGGGGGAGGAGCATCTAGAGACTAGGTTTGAATTATTTACCTACTTAAGGCTCTTCCTATTGTACAACTGATGGTCGACAAACATTGGAAACAATGACCCCGCAATTCTGTTTTCCTACAGACGTACCATCGAGTTAAGTAAATACCCAAAACCTCTCTCGGGGCTACTGTGTAAACAAAATTCAGAAATGGAAGCAAATTGAACACGTCAAATTTAGATTTGAAACATTCTTCCAGAGTTTATTCTCGTCTGTCACACAGGGTGTTCCTCTTGACAGCTTCTATTCGTTTTTGAATGAGAATACTGTCCCGTATTGCTTGGATAAAGATGCGTGACATTAAACACTTTAACAGTGCTAAGATACCTTGTTTAACTTTGCCCATTAGAGTTAGGGCAACCGCCAAAAGTTTAAAGCGTATACACTGGGGACAAATCACGTTTTAACACCTAAACAAACAGAACAGTTGAGAGAATGATAAACGCATGTCTAGAAATGAGGTTTGTTCATACAACTGAGTCACAAATCATAGTTTTTAGTCTTTTTGACGATGTTAAATGATTAATTACTTCTATGTGCACGTATATAATGATTGATCTGTGCGTTGGTCTTTATTGGATGGGGAAGAAGTATATTTGTCATGGTACCTAAGCTATTTTCTACCTCATTAAATCTTGAGACGAGACCAATTGATATAATAGCTGATATCATCATGACAATTAAAGTTGTATAAATATTTATATAAAGAACTGTTTAAGTTGATTTTATATTTGTTATTAATTATTTAAAATCTGTAAATAGAAGTGCATTTCATTGGAAGTTTAGATATAACACTTGTCTTGTAGGTGTGAAATTGTCGTGCTAGTTTAAGACAAATTACGTTAGAACTTGCACGAAGTAAGGAACATGACAATTTGTTTTTTATTGGACAGGTAAATATACATGGTCTTTCTTTTCTGATTAAGAATCAGGACTCGAGATTCTACAGCTTAGCGATCTATTTTATAAAGGAGCGAAACCAGAATAAAATATCCAATAACATTATTGCCAAACAATTTACAAAATGTATTGATATCAAAAAGTAGGATTAGATATTATAAATTGATCTGAATATCCATTAACAGTGTTTTGACACTGGATATTAAATCGTATGATAAAATGATACCGATACTAACCATATTTAGAATAAAACTCTTATATACCTAGTTCTGAGAGCTTTCAGTTCTATCTAGTGGACGCGCAAATTGTCTTGATCTCTAAACACGAAATATTTCTTTGAATACAATATGTGATATGTCTAAATTATTTCGTAACTTATTTTCATTTCGGTTTTTTTCCGTTTTTGAAAAAAAATATATAAAGGAATTCAAGTATATTTCATAATATTTTACAAATCGAACATTGCCGTATAAAATATTCGTTTGTGTTTCAATCTTAAACCTAGTAGAGTAGACCATTGAATAATTATATGATCAATCAATGAATTATTAAAAAAACAATGTCCTTTGTCTATCATTCTTTCGACATAAGCTTTATCAATACCAGCGGTGAACGATGTCTATCTGATGATTTGTTTGTTTTTCTATGAACTCTTTCTTATTATAAAAAATATAGTCGGTAGTTTGATTTTATATTTTTTTTTAGATGAATATGAAAAATAAAAAATGAAAAGACAACTTGTTATCAATTGACCGCAAGAATTCAAAATATAAACTGGCCACGTGATCAGGGAATAATTGGAATAATATCACTGTCGAGATAAGAGATTAAAAAGATTAAGACGTTTCACATTAGAGAAAGTCCTAGATAAAGTTCTTATGTACATTAATTCATTCCATAAGAGGCTTTTCTGAAAGTCATACAGCATTCTTCGAACAAACTTTTGACAGCAGAACAATGGTAACAGAGCTAGCGGCCATTATACCTCGACCCTAGCCTCGAACCTCTCTACGTCAACACAGCTATGATTAACTTTCCTGGTACCTTAGACAACCGTGTGTAAATGTATTGTTAGGGAATAATCTAATTTAGGTAGTAATTACACGTATTAGGGGTAGTTTACCTTTCACATTACAAATATACTTAGCATGTTTATTTATCGGAGTTAATTCCAACTATCAACAGCTTCTGCCTGAATATACAAGTTGTTTTGACCGCCTTTTGTTACAAAGGGCATGATTGGTTCAAAGGTTGTTACAACCAACACTATTTGTCAGTTGACAAACAGGTATTTCAACAAGGTATATGGAAATCCGTAAAAGGATTAAGTACCTAATCTAAAGTTTTGCACTTTGCATTTAAGGCACAAGGATTAATGCCGTCGAGTAGTAAGCATGGTCACCTATACTTATTGTGTTTTGAATCCAAACAATCTCTCCCTAGGACCCGTACATTTTAATAAGATATTTTGATTTCATTTGCTAACGGGAAATATTGATGGAGGGTCTTAACATCAGAATAGTTCGGCCATGCTAGGCGGCTTTCTATATGTTGTTTTTAGGAGTCGGTTCTACCCCCAGACGAGCGGATTAAGGCGCCGACAATTCCAAACCTAATTGAATTTTTAAGATTTAGGTTAGTGGCGATTGAGTGACGCATTTGATTCAGCACACGAGACAGAATATTTTAGGTATTATTCATTAAATACCTAATATTAACATTGTGTATTCATAACCAGTACGTAAATCCGCATGATGCCTTATAAGGAAATCTTTCAGTTTGTCAATAGTTTTACATAATTGTGTTCTAATTTTTTTGTTGCATTGTAAGCTACAAACAACAAAAATAAAGCAACTTTATTTAAATATGATAAGTTAAAAAGATAATACTAATAAAAAAAACCAATAACCTGATTACAGTAAATATATAACGAATGTCGGTTTGATTAAAGACAAATATTAAAAAAAATATGTGCCTCATTACATACATTTCATGCAATGAGAAATGTTATTATATAACAAAAATGCATGTTTACGTTAATTCATTGTTTGTTTTTAAATACTTTTTTTCACAAGGTTTAATGTAATTGATAACATGTTTTTCATAAATCTGTAGTTTTCGAAAAGAGTTCATCCCTACTGATTACTAATCTATTTCTGCAGCTTTCAGGATACTGAATAAATGTATATTTAAATATATAAAAAGGAAACTAAAGACATGCTGAAAATTGTAGTAATATAGTGAAAGTATTAGAGCAAAAGATATATATACATTGTAGTATACAGAAAGCAAACTACCATTACTGTCTCTTACGGAATGGTGCTAGGGCATTGAACAAGCCATGAAACGTGTTCTGTTACAGCTAATGCTGTTAAACCCTGATTACTCTATCGCATCTCCATAACAACTAATGAATACGGCAGTGGGCTATATTACGCGGCGGAAGATCACCAGGAGTGATGCGATTGTGTAATAACCGTCTCACCGTCAGAGCTAGTAAGAATACATCGCGCATACTTAACTCCTGTGATGATCAAATTAGAATACAAATAGAAGAATGGAACTCTCGCGGGAATTGAGACAATCTCGAGTTTTTCACTAGAGAGCTAAATCTGCTCCTTAACGGTGTCCGTGTTTACACGGGTCTCGCGCCATGCGCGAGATCAAACACTCACGAGGATAAAGTCCGATACACTCGGCACATGCGCGCTGTTAAACAGTTGATCAATTTCTAACTTCATTCATTGATGATTTCCAAATTTGATTTATGATATCATATTAATGTATTCTAATTTCTAACAAATGTTCGCTTACCCAGTACTTTTCTAATCTGGACAAGGCGCGTTCGCCTCCGTCCCACCAGACTGTCCCTAACAAGTGAAGGACTCTCCAATCGGATTTGTTTGTCTCCTCATCGCGAACGCGCTCCTGTAATTGTTTTACCCAGGATTAGATCAGTGATAAGATAATAATCGGAGAGTTGAGGACATTGCAGTATGTCCATCACAAATCGGTCACCTAACGACTTTTAGACCATTCTTTACCACGACCACTAATTTAGACAATAATCAGAGAGTTGAGGATATTGCAGAATGGCTATCACAAATCCGTCATTTTATGACCTCTATTTTAGATAACACTAGAATATTTGAGGACATTGCAGTATGACCAGAAACATATATACATACTTTATATTTCTGGTATGACAATTCCAAACTCGTCACCTTGCCACTTCTTTACCATTTTCTTCTATTTCTGTCTTCCACATGTCTTTCATATACATATAATTGTTCGTGTAAAAAATTGTTTTATTTTACCATACAGAAAATAATTACTGCTCAATATAACCTGGAATATTTGTGGGTACTTTCTTTCGTATTATACATTGGGCTAAAATTTCTTTCGTGGTTAGCTGGTGTCATAAAATATTGAATAATGCAATAATAATAATGTGTCAAAATATAAAACAAATCCTTCCGTTGTTTTTAAGTCACCTAGGAAACAACGAACATATAACTATACACACAAAGTATATGATTCATGGTATACCGTATAAAAATGACCACTAGTTATGCTTATATTTGATCTTAAACTGCACCTTTTTGACTGTTTCATAATGAATAGATAGTAAATATTCCTGACTACTTTACATTCTATTTTCATGTTATGCCTTGCATATGAGTTTAACTATCTTAATTCATTGTAATTAAAGGATATTTAACTGTAGTTTTCGTGTAAAATACAATTAAGATCAATTATTAGCAGCACATATACATAAGATAAAACTGTTCAAAACAGAAGTTATCTCTGTAAACACTTTGATTGGTAATTTGAATTAATTTGAATGAATCTCTGTCTAATTGCTTTCATCGTGTGCATACCATCATAGTAATCTGAAAAGTATTTTTAACGATTGAATTAGTATAAGAAGCTGCGATTGGAAATGCTCTATAAACAGAAAGGAAAAGCATAAGAATGGCAGCATTCAATGTGCACATATAGAATGAATTTGAATTGGTAGTACTTAATACTGATATATGAGTATATATCATTTTATACGAGTATATATTATTTTATGTGAGTATATTTTATTATGCACTAAAATCATTGAAAATATCTTAGTAACTATGTAATTATGATTCTTTTTGAACGCATGTAACACAGATAAAAGGTTTTTTTCATTGAATAAAATAGCAATTATTATTTAAATATTTAAATAATACCATCACTAAAATAAAAACGACGAATACTTTAATATGTTTATCAGTGAAATAATTATAGAGTGAAATATATATGTGTTAATATCGCAGTTTATTGTCTTGAAGTTAGAATTTACTTCTTTGGTGCGTACTTTTGAAATTACTCGGTAATTATATGGCCAATAATTCCTGATACTGTATGGGTCAAGAAGTAATATCCAAGTTATGTTCCTGGTAACACGGGATCCTTACAAACGTATGTCAGTAGGACACGAATTACTTCAAATAGTAAATATGGAGCAGGAAAGGCAAGACAGTCTGCCCCTTTATCAAGGCACACATACGTAAATACGCTCAAATGATATCGAATTAATATTACAGAAGATACAAAAAGACGAAAGGAAACAAATTTTATATTGAAGTTTAGCGCAATAACCCTTCGCGAGCGAAGGCCGAAGTATTAGCCATTACGCTCGGAAGAATCCGTTGAAATGGCCTAAATGGTAATATTGCATTAATACTGGTAATTCATCAATATAAACATAAACATTAGTTTATACTCATGAAATTTTTATATTATCTGTTTATGTAATCGATAACGGTTCTAGATCGTTGATGGGTCGTTACAAAATGAAGTTTTAAACCTATATCATTCTGTGATGCGATTATGAAATAATGGTTTGTGATAGTTAATTAAAAACACAGTAGCTTTACAATCACTAGTTTAATTTTTCAATCACATTTTCACACACTGGTTTCTCACATCGCGTGTTATTTTCTCTTCATACATTTACATTTTTCATCAATGACGTATAAACCGATTTCATCGTTTCAATGTTATCTTAATACCCCTTTTACATTTTTAAAAAGTAATTTTTGCAGGTATCAGACCGATGCACAATACACTCAATCATACGACATCTGACGAACCCTTCTTTTTGCGAGGGTGAAACATTTAATTTATCATAATACTTAGTTGTGTCTGTATATTTGTAAATTTATTATTATTATTTTTTAAATTTATTTTTTACTTGATAGGTGGTTATCTATGTTTGTTTTTAAATTTCTATATTTGCAATGTTTGTTTAGATACATTTTTCTATATTTGCAGGCATAGACAGAATACTAGGAGGGGGAAGTGCCTATTCTCATTCGCCAATGCGACAACCTATGATCACTACTAAAGTCTTAGAAGCTGCGGGCCTCGATCTCCCAGAGGGTACGATCATCTGGTATTATTAGTACCTAGCATAGAGCATAGAAAAAGAAAAAAAAAACAACAACAAAAAAACAAACAAACAAACAACATCAGCTTTATTTAAGATTGAGTAGTAAAATGATGTTTATAGGAAAGGAAATTTCGGTCACATGGATTTGATAATTTTCAACATTAAAAATGATAATGACGGATAATGAATTAAAACATTGACTCCGAATTCGGTTTACAGTTTGCTTTGTTTATTTGGGCCCTTTGTGTCACAAGCAAATGAGTCTGAAATAATTGAATCACTACCAATTTAATTATTGTAGACGTTTACATTCTTATATTTAAAGATGCTCCACCGCCGACAGAGCATAAATGATATTCATCATTCGAACAATAATTTGTGTTTAATCGTGTATATATATACCTAATTAACACAAAAAAATAATATAAAATAATTTATTTCGCCTTTAGTGCATGCGCAATCAGTACTCTATTCCATATAGAATATAGTGGCACGGATTTGTTTTGGGATGCAATTAATTATTTTTCATATTTTTAACTTGAAGTAAAATTAGAAGCTCAAACTTTTCAATGGCGGTAATGGTGTAAAGTAAGTAATTTTTGTAACAGAAGAAAAATACTAAATCGTCTGCTTCTGTTTTTGTTAGTGAAAAAATACCATTTGTCAGCGGTGGAGCATCTTTAAGTTTGTGTTGCTTTTCTATTCATTATTTTGAGGTGCAAAGTTGTTTGTATTCACTAAACGATCTTACCAAGTCGTTAATGTTTATTGACATCCCATTTCACAAATACACTCTTTATTTATTTTATTTCGACAGGGGTGGCCATTTTTCAGACGACCTTTGCAGGGGGAATACACTACGGTGTATTCTGTACCAAAACTATCATTGCCCGGGGAACCAAATTCGGCCCCTTTAAAGGCAGGACCGTCAACATGAGTGAGATCAAGACAAACGATGATAATTCATATATGTGGGAGGTAAGAATACCAAATTTTGTTTTTTTGAAGAAAGACGTAATTGAAGACGACCTGATAATGTGCACATATGTTTTTTTTTTTTTTTTTTTTTTTTTACAAAAAAAATAAAAATTTGATATCCCAGACATGTTATATATCTGAAGGCTGCCAAGGTTGGGGCCTTGGGGTCAGCCCCAAAAATAGAAACAAATGTCCCAATACAGGAGGGCTCTCATTCATCACACCACTTATATTCAGCCCCAACTCATAATAACTCATCACATTTATCCTATAAACATAGACATTTATGCAAACAAAAACAATATGTGTACATATGTTAATGTTAATTTTTTGTTTACCTTTTAAATTTATATCGAAAACGTATTTTAATTATTGAATGCTCTCTACATTCATTGTATCCCACTTACGAAGCTTTTGATATTAGGCGTAAGTTTTAGATTACGATAGCTTCCTCAAAATCTATATAAAAATGTGATTTTGGCGAACAAGCACTTTTACAGTTTTTCATGTAAAATGCGATCATCATCTTTTTTAATAATACAAATTTGAAGCAAAATGATATACAGATTCTATGTTTTGCTGTGTGAAATCAATTTGCGAGTTGATTGGTTAGAAGAGAAAAACATGAATCAAAATTGTAATTATTGCTAAGAATAATGTTGCTTTCATAATCAAGGGCACTTTTTGGTAGAAGTTTGCAAAATACGTGGAATCATGCTTATGTAAATATGTCAAATAAATGATGGTATTGATAGACGTGCATGAATTCATGCGTTTGCAAATATGTCTGAATAATTAAGGTCATGAAATATATTATCCGAACTCTGAGTGATAAACAGTACGTATTTGTAATAAGTGGTTAATTTACCTATATACTGTATGAAATGTACAATCTATATAGAGCAAGATGATTAAGATGCGAGGAGATACCAAACAATTTGATCGGAAAAGAACTATTTCTTATTTCAGATCTATTTTATTTTTAAAATTCTTAAGAAAATTTTCATCTTTAATACTCATACGAAATATAAAACATATTTTGGTTCATGCTATCTTATCTTTGTATTAGTGTTTAAGATGTTGCCCTGTCCGACATTTTTAACGTCTTAGAAATTATCAAATATTACGTTACCCTTTATAGACTGTTATTTATAGCCTAAAACTGGTAAATTAATGCTGAGAATTTCAAGTCGCCACTTACATTTATATATATATCAATGTCATTCCGGGTTTGTCGTGAAAATTTTAATATCTTAATAATCTATCTATTTAAATATCATCTTAATATCACACCTAAAGGGAGTATAAATTTTCTAATATTTACCATGGCCAAAACCTGTACAATTATAATACATTTTCCGTGCATATCTTTTGCACTTATCATTGCATCGATTCTTCCCAAATAGCGAGTAATTGTTAATTTCGCCGCCTCACACGACTTTAAAAAGTCTGAAGAGGAATCGAGTGTCGAAATCGGGTAATTAAGAGGTTTGGCGACCAATATGAAGATATAAGAGCGGTATAAGAGTGGTTAAGTTTAGTTTAGATTCTAACCGTCACAAGGAGAAACAACCTTGAGAATCAATATATCAGGTGTGAGTTTTCATGTGCACACACACAGATGGAAAAATATCTAGCCATGTCGTTAGTTTACTTTAATTTTCTGGTTATCATATAAAAAGGGGAGGTATTATACAACGCGTTGAGTTTTAAAGTTATAACTAGCATACCATGTTTACAACAGTTTAACCCGTGTTTTACTGTATGCATGCATGGTGAAGCTAAACACTTATTTTCTAGTTATTAGGTATACATTTTCAAGAACTTAAATTTTGCATTTAAAAAAAAAAGATCAAGCTGGCAATGATTTTAAGAAGAACGTCTAGGTTTATACTCATTATCAGTCAAAATCGCTACGAGTGTTAGCTTTTTAAGTTGTAGTGTCCTTCTTTAATTTGCAACGAGGACGGGGTCTAAAACTGCGCACCTTTTGTGAGTTAATGAGATCAGGCTATCTGCCAGAACTGTCAATCTTGTCGGTCCGATTGTTACTTGTGACAAATTATATTGACATTCCAGTGCGAAGATGTTTGCTAACACACGTGTTCAAATACTACGTACTGACATGGTAGTGGGTAGACATGATGTTTAATCATCCGATGATGAGTCTGAATGGACACTTACCATACTTCTGTCAATACCAGACGACTTTCTTAAGATACTGCCAGTCGTCCATTCACTAGGTTAGGTATAAGGATGTCACAATCTGCCAAAGTTCAATAATTCGATGGCCACATTTCGGGGCTTGATTAAAACATTCCATAGAAGTAACACACGTTTTCGGAAATACACTTAATGACTCGTGTTATTAACCTTGAGTTCTCCCGCTAAACAGTTAAACAAGTTGCGGTTTGATGTTACGATAATAAGTGTATAGTACCTTTTGTCTCCAGGGGTTCTCACGAAAAAGGACTTTCTTGTTACTATTACCTTATATACAAATATAACATTTAGACAATTGTTGTGATATTTTCATTTTTTTTTCAAATCTATGTCGAGAGTTTCCTTTTATTTTCTGGTTATCATATAAAAATTGAAATGCTATACAACGTGTTAAATTATCATCAAGACGATAAAAATAGTTTTTGTTTTTAACGTTTCATTTTTGTTACTTGTTGGTCTTAAATTACTCTTTAAAATATTTAATCTACATTTAGTTTTATTAAAGCAGTACTTATATTGCTATTATAAGAAAAATATATTTTTTACTTGTATGTACATAGAAAATCTTTAAGTTAATTGATTACACATCTATCTGACAAATCATGCCTTTGTTATAAGAATATGCAAATTAACTTACTTTAAACCGCTCTATTTTTTCGCGAAGTAAAAATATTCTCGGAAATTCGTGAGATAGCTGGAACGCCAGTATTTGACGAATAATTGTACTACAATGTATTTACAAAATATCCTTAAAAAGTCGCGAATTTATGTGTTCAGCATTATCTTTCAAATGTTTTAACAGTATCTAGACGGATATTATTATTATTATTTTTCTTCCATTTTCAGATTTTCCAAGAAGGCAAATTAAGTCACTTTGTGGACGGTCGCGGCAGCACGGGAAACTGGATGTCCTTTGTGAACTGTGCACGGTACGCACAGGAACAGAACCTTATCGCTATCCAGATAGACGGAGAGATCTATTATGAGGTGTGTAAAGACATCCCCCAGGGGGCGGAGTTCCTGGTGTGGTACGGGGACTGTTACTTACAGTTCATGGGTGTTCCTGTTTCCTTGAAGGAAATGGCAGATGGGGAAGGCAACCAGGAAAGTGAATGTAAGCAAACTTTTTATCTACTTTTTTTTCTAATTTCCTTGTGCATAAATAAATATTATTTAATACTTTGGATTGAAAATCCTGTAAACAATATATTTTAGATTGTATGATTATTAAGAAAAAGGAAATTAAGGGCTGACAACACGCTGATATATCTTCCAGAACTTTCAACAATGAAAAATGTGTTTTTGAAAATGTAATTTTAAGAGTTGATGGACGAAACGCCCTTTCGCCTTTGATTATTCTCTAGCAATAGTTACCGGCTAAATGCACAAAATTGAATCGCAGGCGAAAATAGGATTACAGTAATGTTTACCAACTTTTTCTCTTAATAACTTTAAATCAATAAGAAAATATAATATAATCACCATCTATCATTGTCTTTGTATTTGCACAATTTGGTGTTTTGTAAAATAGTTCGAGGTAATTGCAAATGCTATTGGTTTGCCGTATGTAACGGTAACTTGAAATTGAATAATTCACATTAACTTACTATAGATAAACATTTTAAGTAACTTATTCATCGCTCTAACTTCAATCATATAATCTTCGAACCTAGGTATAATCCGAATATTGTGCCCCTTACTGTACCAATATTTGCTAAAGGTAAACCAATTGCTTTTTCCGCGCGATTACATTTCGCATATTTCGTGGGATATAAGGAATCACAAAAAATAATTCTCCGCAAAAAATCAATTTACTATTTTGAGAACTTGTATTAAGTAAGTTCAAGCAGGAGGCTTCATCGCTTGATGCATTTTAGGTTATTGAAATATTGATTTGAAAAATATTTTGGCGGATCGCATTTTATGTACATATAGTTTGAATATGCTGACATAAAGAAAACGAGGTTTAAGATATCCATTTTCTGTAAAACAAAAATAAAAAAATAAAAAACGGTATTTTGTGACGGTTATTTTTTTTTATTTGAAACAGCGTCCGAGGGGTACCAGTGTGAGCGCTGTGGGAAGGTATTCGCCTATAAGTACTACAGAGACAAACATCTAAAGTATACACGATGTGTGGATCAAGGCAACAGGAAGTTCCCGTGTCACCTTTGCAGCAGGTAATAATTTTTATTTATTCAATTGAAATAGGTTGAGAATTAGGTTATAAATTGTACTACTAACTGTCATGGTTTTTTGATGAAAGGATCATTTAAGGATATGGCGAGTTTAGGAGTTCGATGAAAGACTTCGCGACGTAGGGGTAGAGGGCTTGTGGTAATATGTCGGGTCATTTTAAGTACTTGGCCACTGCAGCTTCTCCCCGACATAAATTTGTTTGTAGTAATCTGATAGTTACAACGCAACTCGTCAAATCTGAGATTTGAAACAATGATATATGGCGACGTGTTTTTGAGTGATAAAGAGACAATGCATTTTTTTTGTTAAATTAGGATTAGTTCCAGACAACATTTCCTCAAACATACTAATACCTATACCGAAGATTACACAGTGTTCACTGTTGTAATACACGGGTCCAATCGTACCCTTACAATCTCGACTAATCACCAAGATGACGTTTACCATTAAGACCAAAGTGTTTCTGTTTTTGTCCTCCAAACGACATTAACTAGTCGGTAAACTTTCCTAAGTAAGTTACATGTCCCCCACTGCTAGCAGGCCGGGCGGTAATGCTGTTACGTCAAGTCTTCTCGTCTCAATTGGATTGTCCCGAGACTCTGGATAACGGAAGTGAATACGGCGGGGACAACACGTGAACCCAAGTCATCTATTTAAGAAAAAACAAGAAAAGCTTAGAAAGAGGGTTTCTCACAACACACCTCTATTGGGATGTAACTTCTGGCTTCGTTCTCGTCCCCCTCGACACTCGATGCGGGTTTCGATTCATATGTCTGTATTCCCCTCTCCGGTCTCGTTGCTGGCGAAAAGCTTCAAATTTGCCTTTTGCAAAGGGCAGGAAATTTCTCCTCCATAAGGCGCCATGGAAGTGATGTGGGTAGTTGGGCTTTCTATGGTTTATTAATTCTATTATATGAGTGTTTACGCAACGGAACTAACGACCCAGTAACCGCATGATAACATAACTGTTAATATAATCAAACCCCCGCCTGTGTCGGAGCGGTAGCACACAAATGCCTTCTGCCTATCGTCAGGAGTGTAGTATAATAAAATAGATGCTTTAATAATGGTGATATAATGTTCACGAAGCAGTTTGAGATTATACCCTAATAGCATCTACTACCGGTATGGCTGCTGATATTGTTTTAATTGTTCTAATAAAATAATGTTGATCTATATTTATAGTCCCGTTAGGAAAATTACATTTGTAGTTGCTTTACATTTAAAGTGATTGTTATGTGTTTAGTTATGTCTTTAACTATTAAATTTAAAAATAATTTACAAATTTTCAATTTTATCAATTCATTTTGCAGCTCAACTATTGAAGGATTTTGTGTTATGTGTAATTAATTGTTGTTGCAATTTTTGCTTTGAAACAAGTAAAGAAGTTTAGTTAGTCTATTTAATTATATTACACTCCTGGCGATGAACAGAAGACAGTTGTATAATACCAACTTTTCTTCGGATATTTCTGCTCTTGAAAAGAAAATGTAATTCTTAATTTCCTCTCCACCGATGCCTATATTTAGTCCTCAATTACCCTGAATCTGAAGAAACTTTCAAGACAAAGATCAAAGCAGCTTTTGGTAAATCATGTGACGCTCAATGACAAAATTAAGGTTTATGACCTTCTTTAAACTAGTGATTTTGGTATGCCTAAATATCACTTCTTAGGTGTATTTGAACAAAACAGCCGCCATTTTCCTGACAAGGTCAAAAAGGACTCGATGTGTATGCCTAAGTTAAGTCGAATCCGGTCAAACCAACGTTTCTACTACATGCTAAAAACACTAGTAAACAAAATGACATGGTTATTTGGTGACCGAACCCCGTGGACGTGTAACAAAACACTGTACAATTGCATATTTTATATATTTACAAACAACACACCAATCTACGAGTCAAATTATGTTTGAAAACACCCAAGAAGTATACAAAAAATCACTAGTTTAAACAGGGTCTTTAACCTTAAGTCATTAAGATGCTGTAAACCAACTGAATCTCTGAATCTCCATATCAAAACACGTTCGCGAAGATTTACGTTCGCGGAATTAAAAACGAAATTGTATTCCTATAAATATAAGTGATAAAGACATTAATTCGCGAAAAAAAAAACTTTCGCGAATTTACTTGGATCGTGAAATCCGTGGTAGTAAATCGGACGCAAAAATGTGTTTACTGTACATGATGTGGTGTGAGCTTTAGGAAAATCCGTCGATCACCGGTTTAGTTTTTCTCAAGGCCAAAGCAATATCTCACTTGAACTCTCACCACACCGAAGTTGAAGGTGACCTAAGTTTATGTGAGAAAAACATTTCTGTGACGTTAAGTGAGATGGCATGATTTTTTCTCAAGCAGTCTGGTTAAATTAAGAAATTAATGACCCTTTCTTTTTCCTATTTTAGATCATTTGAGAAGCGGGACCGTCTGCGCATTCACATATTGCACGTGCATGAGAAACATCGGCCGCACAAATGCATGGTATGTGCTAAGAGCTTCAGCCAGTCATCGAGTCTAAACAAGCACATGCGGGTAAGGGAGACAACCTGAATTGGCTTTTAATATTCAGACAAAAACCTTTTATTGGATATGTTCATGATAGATATCCGCGTATGGATAAAGAACATATGCAAGAAGTATGACAACAGCTAATAGTTTGGTTTATCTTTTAATTGGTTGCTATGACTTTAAAAACAAAGATGTTTACAAAAAAAAAAAAAAAAAAAAAAAAAAAAAAAATAGGTAAGTTATAATGCTTAACATTTTTACATTAGTTACATAAGGATTAGGTTGTACACTATAGGCAACGGAAAATTCATGGTACTGACTGTTTTGAAAATAAGAGAAATTGAGAAAATAAATATGAGAACGGCTTAAGTATTGAAGTAATATTCCTAATTTGTTTTCATTAGCTCGCCTATTCGAAGTATATGGGGAGCTAATGTTGTCACCCCCGGCGTCGGCGTCAGCGTTGGCGTCCCATTTCACGTTAAAGTTTTTGAGCAAGTTTCTGTTTCGTCAATTGTTTAAGCTTAAGTCATCATAAATGTTTATGATTTTATTTTCCTAATGTGTATGGATGCTGAACGTGATAATACAACCAATTTGGGGCCCTTTAGGGGGTTTTTGAGTCTGTTAATTTGTCATATTTCCATGTTAAAGTTTTTGAGCAAGTTTCTATTTTGTCAATTGTTTAAGCATAAGTCATCATAAATGTTTATGATTTTATTTTCCTAATGTGTATGGATGCTGAACGTGATAATACAACCAATTTGGGGCCCTTTAGGTTTTTTTTGAGTCTGTTAATTTGTCATATTTCCATGTTTAAATAGTAAATACTTGAACATCAACTTCTTCTGAATAGGCGAGCTTTGCTGTTCTCCAACAGCTCTTGTTTTTGATTAGCATTCTATTTGCTTTGCCATTTTAATTTTATAATCTTATGAACTCTCATACACTGACAAATCCTTCCTAGGATGACGAAACGAATTTTTGTATCAAGATACAATCTTTCTCTTAAATCTGAAATTTGACTGTAAAAGTTTTGACAATAGACTCTGTGATTACCAGGTACACAGCGGTGAAAGACCATACAAGTGTGTCTACTGCAACAAAGCCTTCACAGCGTCCAGCATCTTACGGACACACATCAGACAACATTCAGGGGAAAAACCATTCAAGGTACGGTAATATAAACTTTGATAAGAGATATTCCAAAAATAAGATGAAGATTAACGATTGTTTAGTTTTAAACACTATCTATTGAAATGTTTTTGAAACTTGTCAACATCTTCTCACTGGGTTTAGATAATTCAACATAAGCAACTGAAATAATAGGGATCTCAAAGATAGATCGATGATTTTATTAATAAAATTAAAGTATTAAACACTATTTATTGAAATGGTTTTGAAACGTGAAAACATCTATTCAATGGGATTACAGAATTCATATGTCGTCAATTATCATTGTCCCCTCATAATCATAATAAAATCAAACGGTATTCCGTAAATAAAGTTTATGATAAATATCGTTAAAAAACAACAGAAGAAATATTTAATCTATATTCCTTTTTCAGTGTCGACATTGTGGTAAAGCGTTTGCATCACACGCCGCTCATGACAGTCACGTGCGGAGAACGCACGCGAAGGAGAAGGCGTGCTCTTGTGGTGTCTGCGGCACAATATTCGCCACCTCATTTGAACTGAAATTACATATGAATGTTCACGCCTCAGGATAGTGGTGGAGACTGGCATTAATTTATTTTGTTGAGTGTTGCGTTATGTGTTAAATATGGAGAGATTGTCATTTAAGGTCTTTGTAAAGTTACTTCACACGAGCGATATATACTCATCTGAATAGGGTCACTATTGTTAAAACTTCCTTTTTATCTCAGCTTCACATGGTTGTATTGCAGAAAGTATACTTGATGGTAACATTATTTTTACGGCAAGAAATGAAATTTCTCTCATTGCTGGATCCTTGTAGGTTTAATATATGATTCTGATAGATTCCTTACCTTTAAAGAATTTCCTAACTTAAAACTCCTCATAGGAAAGCATTACAGAAGTTAGGAAAGAATCCGAAGTTAAGGAGCCTTCCTTAAAATTTGTAATGATTCCAATGGAGACTTTTTAGTTATGGAATTCTTTAAATGTTCGTAAAACTGAACCTAGGGGTTACTATCACTGTCGTTATATCCATACGTGACGAGAATGACAGTACACTTGAAATTTCGAGGATACAGATGAGTTGCTATTCACTATTATGATCCTAATTATGTTTTTCTTCGGTTCGTTTTAAATTGATACATTTAGAAAAGCAGACTTACGCTATTATAGTGTTCTTATACTCAAATCGATTCATACACTGGAGAAAAGTCCATTCTACGTGTGTTTTTCTTACATTCCTATTTCAGTGACATAATATGCACTCGACATATTGAATTTTCAAACTATTGAATACCGCATAAGACAAACTGCTTAGGTCGAAAAGATTTTTTTTATATTTATTATTTGGCTTGAAAAGCTTGATATATTTTATATGTTGTTTGTTGATATTCATCATTGGCGAAATCATAATTTATCACATTCTTATCTATAAGAATGACACCATTTTGTTTCACATCGTCAGTACGGACAGCGTGAAACGAAGGGAAGTAACTATGATAGATGAGTCTATCATAGTGTAATCATTTTACACAAACAGATTCCATTGTATAAATTCTATTGTCATGATTTATTTGTAATCATGATGAGACATAATACTGAATTACAAAATATGCATGTTTTTTATTTTATAAAAAATGTGAATGTTCGCAATGCGGATGGTGATGCTATGTAATTGTGCTATGTTAAAATATATTTGTTTGAATAAAAAAACAGAACATATATTTTCAGTACTTTATCATTGCTGCGTTATCTTACTATGGTACGACATCTACACATAGTATCTGTTAAAACTTCAGTAGGTGAAATTATATGTTCACGAATAAGTTGAAAAAATAATGACACGAAATTAAATTTAATACATGTTAATTTGTTAATATTAGATTTAAAAAACTAAAATGGGATGACCAAGTAAAACGGAGATGCGTTGTGGATTGTAGCTAGTAAGTTGACTGATTTCTGTCATCTCACTTTATCGCATTGGCGGGGTATCAACGCAATAATTCGGCAAAGTAATTATACCCACTAAATCGCATTGACGTTTAGTTTACCTGGGTACATATGACGCATAATGCGCGCCGCTGAATTGAACTCATGTTTACGAAAAAAAATAGTATATCATTACAGAAAAGATGCCTGTACTCATATATCAAAGGAGTATCTGTTCTAACAGTCTTGTTGATTGGACAAGATGTTCGCCCAACGCCTAGCGGAACCAATCAAATTGTGAGGATCATTCATGATACTGCAGCAAATGCGGCTTAAAGTACACATATAATGCTGATTTGCAAAGTTTTTTATGGTGACAGCAATATTTAAGACATGTATGAACCATGCTACTTAATAATTGACAATTACTATAACCTAAATTAAGCTACTTATAATTTAAGACGACTGAACTTGTTTAAATCGACAATCACCATTAGTAACATTTCCAGAAACATTAACCTCATTCTTGTAAACAAGAATAATGATGTAAAGTATACCTTCATATAATTATTAAATACGTAAACAGTACCTGTTACGTAGTTTACCTTGTTAGCTACTATAGATGCACGCTTTACCTACATAATCATTAAAAAATAGACAGCACTTATAAGGATATACGACATGTATATCAAGTACACAATCGTATCGATAATTACATATATATATCTAACGCCGGAAGTACCTAATATATATACGTATACATCAGGCAAGGAGTCGGACGTGACAGCAAGTACAGTTGGTAAGTAAATCATACAACTATACTAAAAACTAATTTCTGTTGGGAGTGTTTACTTTTGTAAATATCACTATCCAAGAAAATTCGTGAAAAATTATCGTGTGGAATTAACATCTACTTTCTCACATCATTGATGCTGATAGGAATTTCCACGTATATGTATATATGTATATAATCACCTACTGACAAGACCGCAGAAAATAAAACATGAACTTGGTAGTACATATTACATACATATCAAACATACAACAACACGATGCTCGAATATAAATAAACTATTCTTCGCATTACCTAATTTCGCGATCTCCAATTCAAAACAAGCTCGCAAAGCTTGATTAACTTTCGCGGATTTAAGAGTTAAATGAAAAGTATTATAAATAGAAGTGAGGTTGATATAAATTTGCAATGACAAATTCCCGCGAATTTTCTTGGATTGAGGAATTCTTCTAAAAAAACAACCCGCCCAAAACATGTATATAGTACGATTCGTTGGTAGAATAAAGCCAAATTAATTTTGTTCTGTTATTATAGTACAATATTGGAATTCAAATAAAAGAAATTAATGAAAGAAATGCGTGATTAATTTTTTTTAATTTTCCCATGGTTACTACTTCGCGACATGTCTTTGAAACAGAAACAATATGTTTTTTAGTATTCAAGAAGGAAATTTGTTTAAAGTTTTCTGTGCCATACTAGGCGAACATTTTGACGAAATTTTTTTCTCGGCAATTTTTCTTGAAAACCATGAGGTTTTATGAATTAAGCTGCAAAAATTGAATGAACAGACAAACATGTTTGATGTCTTATAAACTTTACTTTCACCACATACTTTATGCACTGACAACAAACTTGTTTTTATGCCTTATGTATATTAAGTTGGACACATACCTACAAAAATCAGTTTGCAATTACAAATAACAAATTGCAAACCACACCTTAGCTTCTTGGTCTGACCATATGTACTCATTTCACTACACTGTAAATGTAAATGCATTTCAGTTCAACGTATGTTCTGGTACAAATATAGAAACTTTTCCAGTCTTAAATACATTTTCAATGCAAATTTTATAGCTTTGTTATATATTATCGCCATTTTGTCAATATCCAATGTGAGTGATGAATACTAAAGCAAACGTAAGCACTTCATATAACGACTTCATTCAATTATTCAAATACAGTGTATGTATCTGTGTAGAGACCAACCAACTAAATGCGTTTATATAGTCCACAGTGTTTATGATTAAAGTTTTATGATTAATCATTAAAACAGATGAGTATTAGTTAGCCATTGTGTTCTAATTAAAGTTTATGTTTTTATATAACACAAGATAGAAAAAAGATCGCGTCCTTCAGTTGAAACTCCAACAAGGTTAGCCATTTTGAAATAGTGCGCATTTTAGGTGAACAGTATCAATCTGAATTCTCAAATTCAAATCATTGTTACCTAGGACTAATTACCTGTCAAAACATTTTTACTTTTGAAATTCATAATTAACCAGGAAACAAGTGGTCGGGTCAGAACTCTAGTCTGGGCTTAGTCTTTTATACACACTGACAGAGACCATTTCGAAGGCCTATTTTTATTTTGAATGTTTCCTGTATCTTGTACATTCAAAAGTGTCAAAGTCAGATCATCAGATCATGATCTCGTGTCAAGGTCAGATCATGCTGCGTTCAGAGTATAATTAAAAGTAGCATCATCAAAATACCATTAATATTGACCAAAGGTGTTAATTCTATACAATAATTCTTTTTTTAAAAGATGTTTACTCGTAACTGACGTAACATTCAGTATGCTTGTGCTTTAAACAATTATTCCTATAATCATAATTGTTATTTTTCAGACGTATGGTGAATTCATCAGAATGTCAAAAGGAAGGTATATTGTGACATACTACGAATCTGCTGATCGTAAAAAGCCAGCGGTATTTTGTACAACCGATGACTTGAGCAGAGCTGAGAAAATTTTCAAAGAGAATGCAGAAAGGAAGATCCATAGCACTGTGCTGTACGACAGACAGAAAGACAAGGTAGTGAAAATCGCTATCGAAGGGGAACCGAAACAGCTTTCACTTGCTATAGAGCTGGCGAGGGGAAACAACAAAAATGCGCCCAAAAGTAAAATTAATGAAGAGGAAGCAATGCAAGGACTTGCAAGCTTAGCATCTGCGTTAATGGGCAATAGCGTTCCTGGCCTGAGTTACGCTGTCGATGCGCATTTCATGGGACCATACTATGCTATGAAAGGCGACGGTGTCAGTGCTGTCAAGGCATGCGCTGGCATGTTTGGTGGTCTCTCTGGAACAGTACTAGGTCTTCTTGCAGGTCCAGTAGGGGCAGTGGCAGGAGGCATAGCTGGGGCAGCAATTGCATCTGAAGCTACAGGTCAACTATTCAAGGCTTTTGACCATCCAGACAAATGTGGGAAGTGCAAAGGCACGGGACTGGTTGAGGATTACCGCACGTGCAAGAAGTGTGACGGTCACGGGTACACTAACAACAAGTAAAAGAGCATGTTACGGTTCAATGCGTGTATATATCTATAGATGAATTCTCCACATCATATTATATTCTTTTTCAAAGCAACAAGAAATAAAGAAATTTGACAACTATAACAAAGTATAAGAAAATGCTACGGTTCAACGAGTGTTTATATATACAAATAAAGAAAGTTTTATAATTGTCTCACATTTCTTCAAAGTTCTTTCTTCAATACAACACTATCTTTTCTTATTTCATGCTAAAATGGGTTAGTATACAATCGCAATTACAATATCGGATATAACCAAGCAGACTGCAGTTTAATCCGTCAATTGTACTTATCAATTAAAGTGACTCACTTTCGTTTCACTCTGTCAGCACTGTGTGCGAGAGACGAAGGGAAGTTACTCTGAGTTATGAATTTATGATAGAGTACACATTTTACACAAACATATTCCATTGTATAAATTCTATGGCTATGATTTATTTGTAATCATGATGAGACATAATACAGAATTACAAAATATGCATGCTATTTTATTTTATAAAGAATGGGAATGGTTGCAATGCAGATAGTGATGCTATGTTATTGTGCTAGCAGTTGCCTGAATAGAAAAACAAGTACAATATATTTTTAGTACTTTATAATTGCTGCTATACTCTAATTCATCTACATTTGTATCTGGTTTGAACGGTTTCTGTCATCTCGCATGGTTGCATTTGCGGGGTGTCAACGCGACATTGCGGCAAAGGTAATCCACCAATGCGACAACGTAACAAAATAAGGACAACAATGCGACAGAACAGAACATTTATCGCATTGACACCGCCCGCTAATGCGACAATACATGCGCAAAATAGACATCAGCCATCGTGTATACTGTAGAACCTTAAATGAGATTTATGTGTCACCTTGACAGACTCTGGACGTAAGTTGATGGTAAGAATATCCAGTGTCCTTTAAAGGCCCACTACCGTTCCGACACATGAATTAAAAGTTTCTTAAAAACAATAATAACATCAGAAATATATTTATTGATGGCCTAAGACGAGGCTACAACAGCAAAAAATGCTTCTCAATCTATATCAACCGTAAATATTCATTTCGCATTTTCGTTGTCCAGTGCAGTGGTAGTCAACTGTTGCGTGGTAATGAAGACGACAGCGGGAATCTTAAACGATCCACGAAATAATTGAACTAATAACTTTTGCGACTCTACAGAATTATCAATCTAGTTTTACTTTCCCATTTTAAATATCAATACTAATGATAATCATGATCTGCATTATGAGCCAATAAATGCATCGTAGACTTGGTGTAGTAATATCTATAAAAATGGATGTGAGCCTTGTTTACTGACACCACGTTAGTCCGCGCGGGAAAATTGACATTGTAGTTGAATGACCAACGGGCGCTATTCTATTTATCTGTCACCCGGATTGCATTTATGTCTCCAATAAATGCAATCTAACATCCCTTTAATTGTTAAATAACCCCTAGAGTGCCTTTAATTCACAGAGCAGCATATCCCCCTTTCTCAACGTTTTGGTGAACGATTCTGTTCATCAAAGAATCAGTTTTGATTTTCAAACTACTTAACCTTAGTACATGTATATAGACATGAGAAAATGCATCCTTGGTCCCTGAAGTAAATCGCATTGACGTTTAGTTTCCCCTGGTTACGTACATACTGCACATTTTAATATTCATATAGATACTCATAATTTGCGCACTAATGAACAGAAATTATGGTACGGGCAACCAAAAATAGTATATCATAACAGCTCAGATGGTTACACTTATATATCAAAGGAGTATCTGCTCTGATTGGACAGAATGTTCGCCTCATCGTCTAGCGCAACCAATCAAATTGTGAGGATTATTCATGATACCGTAGCAAATGCCCAAATAAAACTAATAAAGTTTTTGGTTGATAACACCAATATTTATGACATGTATGAACCATGATACTTGATAATTGACTTTTACTATAACCTAAATTAAGCTACTTATAATTGAAGACGACTGAGCTTGTTTAACTGACAATCACCATTAGTAACATTTCGAGAAACATAAACCTCGTTCTTGTAAACAAAGAATAATGATGTAAATTATACCTACATAGAATAAGTCAATAATACATAAACAGTACCTGTTACGTAGTTTACTATTTTTACTGCTGTAGATGCACACTTAACCTACATAATTAAAATATGCACTGTGGGTGTTTTTCATTTATCAAATTACTAAAGACAAAGGAACAATTTTTCTGTGTGTTGAAGATACGATTTACCAAAAAATACAAATAAACTTGTACAAATTTATGACTGGACTGGAACAGAGTATTGTAATATTGAATATAACAGTAATTTTCTGCTATCTAGCAAATACATGTTTCATTTAGAAATAATAAAGTATGTACTGAAAACCCATTAACTACTACTACAAAACTCAGCAAGATAAACATATGAATGAAAAATAGGTTGTATACATGGGTTATTTTATTATACAACTGCTTGCGAACAATTGAAGGAAAATAACTCGTACCATCTTTACACTAAAGAAAGAGTAAACAAAGAGTAGTCACCCCTGGATAGAAAATTAAACTTTGCCAGGAAAGGTTTTCAAGTTCTACAAAAGTTATGATAGTAATGACTATCTCAGCTTGAATTAGTTTATTCTACATTTACTGAGACGAACATTATATCATTAAATCAGTAATGCACAACAACTGAAATATACGGGAATTCCGGTTTATGTAAATGTACGACCTATTTATGAATCACAATAGAAATTGAAACGAGATAATCGTTAACATACAAGTACAGCATTAATACGTTGAAGAATGTCACTATTATGTCCGAGAACTGTGGCACACTGGCGCGAGACAAACTTAAATCAAAACATGAACTAAAGCATGACCGCAGCCTTGACCGCACGCAAACAACATAGCGTAGCGAACAGATACAGATAAACATGCCACATTATCTTATTAACATGTATTAACATAACTCGACAATAAAACACGGCGTAATGCGTTGATGTAGGAGTCTGTATCTTACCAAAGAGGCAGCAAGTGACCTCGTTTAGGTAACGTCTGTGACAACAAGTAAGACACGTAAAGATGACCCTGTAATGCTTCACACGACACCACCTTCGTTTTAGCTTGAACAATCTAAAATAGTCTACGCCGACGCAAGTGAATGGAGGTTCGTCAGGCGGTCTTCTGACACGTCGGACATTTTCTGTTCTCCAACTCGTGACCTTTGACTCTGTCAGGTAACAAACACACTTAGATAGCACACTTCGATTATTCGAATAGCAGATGGTGCATTAAATAGCCAGTATTTCTCACGCAGGCAGGACAACATGTGGTTTCTTCCTCCATGCTGAAGTCTTTTGTGAACTTATTTTAGTATAATCTTAGAAACATGACTATCCTTAGGGAGGAAAACTGGATGTTTAGATTCTGTTGACATACTTGACCGATCCAAACGACCTCCGACACGTAGAAGACTCTCCTGTAACATAGGATCTAGTTTGCGTATGTAACTATTTCGTTCCAGATGCACGATCATCTGGTATTCTATCGGGCTCTTAGCGACATCTCCATCCTCCCACGACACACATCTCAGAAAGCTTGTATCCTCTGGTTTCACCCGGACTTGATAGAACATACCGTCAATGTCTCCCATTACTACTAAGTCTTCTTATCTAAACCGTAGGAGGTTACCTACAAAGGCACTGGTCAAGTTTATACCCTGCAATAATTGTTCGTTGAATGAAATCCCCGGACTATCAAACACGACTCGAAGTTTTTCTTTTTGGGATGAAACACACCGTGACATGGCAAGTACCACACCTTTCCATCCTCCTTCTTTCCCTCGGAACCAACCTTGCGAGCATAGCCTTCATCAATAATTTTGTCCAGGAACTTAGTGTACTCAGCTTGAAAGGCTTCTTCACTGTTGAGCTGTTTGGCGAGCGATATCAATCTTTGCTCTGCTTGTTTCTTATTATTTGGCATGTGGACGTAACTGACCTTAAACGGTAGGAAATTCCGGAATGCATTCGAGATTAAATTGATCGCAAAATTTATGTACGACCTATTTATGAATCATAATAAGAATTGATACGAGATAATCGTCAACATACAAGAACAGCATTATTTTGTTGAAGAATGGCAATATATGTCCAAGAACTGTGGCACACTGGCGCGAGACAAACTTGAATCAAAACATTTACTCAAGCATGACCGCAGCCTTGAAAGCACTTAAACATAGCGTAGCGAACAGATAACAGCCATATTATCTTATAACATATATTAACATAACTCGAAATTATTTTACAAATGAGAGTATACGTAACAGCTATAAGTAAACATATGCAATTGAGAGTATAATCACCCAGATCAGTACAGTGAATTTAAATCTCTTCAAACGTTGTTCATGCAAATTCTTCTTCTTTACACGAGGTAGAGCCTCGTTTTCGTATAATCTGCAATGACGTCAGATAAAACCTTGGCGCTGAATATAAAAAATAACATAAATAGTAGTCCTACTTATAAGGAGATTCAACATGTGTATTAAGTGCACAATCATATTGATATTTGCATGTATATATCTAACACCGGAGGTTCGTAATATCTACGTATACAACAGTACCAAGCAGGGAGTCGGACGTCGCAGCAAGTACAGTTGGTAAGTATCATAAAAGTTAATCATAATAATATTAACACCGATTTATTTAAAAAAAACTCTCTTTCGAGAGTGCGATTAACTTTCGCAAATTTCACTATCCAAGAAAATTCGTGAAAGTTTATCTATTGGAATTAACAACTACATTATGTATGTATATCATTGATGCTGATAGGGCTTTCCACATATATTTTTAAACCTGTCAAAGATTATATTCGCGAACTTGGGTTTTGAAATAGAAATCGCGAAATATTATTAATAGTAGCTACGAAAGAAAGTACAGTACAGTAGTAGGATCTGTTCGTTGTATCAATATTTATCGTTTTTATATTGCAAAAATATGAATAGATTGGTACAGTAAGTATCCGAATCTCCGCGCACAATATTAATGTAGAAAAGGGTCTGTATCAAAATATACCACAACATTTAACGATGTGTTCTTTGTGTTATTTTAATGAGGTTGAAGATGTATTCATTTTGTTTTCAAATGTCCATGTTACTCTGATATCCGTAAAAAAATTATGAAAAGAATTTCAAAAAAAAAAACCGAGTAGACTACAAAATGTAAATAAATTAGACAACTTTGCAAAATAACTCAAAGCTGCTAACGCAAGACAATTGTTATTAATTAATAAGTTATAATATTCCTAGTGCAGTACAATCTGTGTTTATGTTTGTATTTTATGGTATATCATGAATGTTATGAAATTATCTATATATGTATAACATTAATTGATAAGCTCGCAGACTCGAAGTAAATATTTTTTTTAATTTTGTAACATACAATTGTACAATACACACAACACCACGACGTTCTAATGTAAGAAAACTTTTTCGCCGTTACTTAAGTTCGCGATTTCCATTTCACAACAGGTTCGCAAAGATTATCATTCGTGGATTTAATTTCTTGGATCGAGGATTTCTTGAAATGAAATCGCACGTATAAGAAAGTTGGTTTAGAATATATAATATGATTTGTTGGTAGAATAAAGCCAGATTTACATTTCTCTGTCGTTATATTACATCAATGCATTGACTGAGATTCACATCAAAGAAAGAAATGAAAGATTTTATATTACAATGAAAGCAATAACAGGAAAAATATCATTTCGCTATTATCTACGTGCAAAATACTTTCGCGCAGGTCGCCAGTGATCAAATTCAATTTGCGAAAGTTTTGCCAGCGTTATTTCTTCATCCAATTTAAGTGACTAATACTAAAGCAAGCGTGAACACTTTAGCGACTCCATTCAAGAATTTTCGTATATAGTGTATCGTTGTATCTTGTATTTTTAAAGGTGTCAGGATCAGATCAGGATCTCGTTAAGTACGTTCAGAGTATGATCTACGGTACCATTATCAAATTACCATTAGTATTAAAGGTTGATCAAAGGTGTTAAAAATAATCAACGTTTTTTTTATATATTGTAAATGTCGTTATATACAGTATTATGAAATATATAAATATTTTTCTTTCTTTTAAAACAAATATTCCTAAAATGATAATTGTTATTTTTCAGACGTTTCTTGAATTCACCAGAATGTCAAAAGGAAGATATATTGTGACATACTTCGAATCTGATGATCATAAATACCCAGCAGTATTATGTACAACCGACGACTTGAGCAGAGCTGAGAAAATGTTCAAAGAGAAGGCAGAAAGGAAGATCCACAGCACTGTGCTGTACGACCGACAGAATGACAAGGTAGAAAAATTCGCCATCGAAGGGGAACCGAAACAGCTTTCGCTTGCCATAGAGCTGGCGAGGGGAAACAACAAAAATACGCCCAAAAAGAAAGAAAACGAAGAGGAAGCAATGCAAGAACTTGCTGCTTTAGCAGAAGCGTTATTGGGAAATTGCGTTCCTGGCCTGAGCCATGCTGTCGAGGCGCATTTTATGGGACCATACTATGCTATGAAAGGCGACGGTGTCAGTGCTGTCAAGGCATGTGCTGGCATGTTTGGTGGTCTCTCTGGAACAGTACTAGGTCTTCTTGCAGGTCCAGCAGGGGCAGTGGCAGGAGGCGTAGCTGGAGCAGCAATTGCATCTGAAGCTACCGGTAGACTATTCAAGGCTTTTGACCACCCAAACAAATGTAAGAAGTGTAAAGGCACGGGAATGGTTGAGGACTACCGCCCGTGTAAGACGTGTGATGGTTACGGGTACACCAAGTAAAAGAACATGTTACAGTTCAACGATTTTACGGTTCAACGCGTGATCTATATATAAATAAATTTGATGGGTTCATACACAATTGCAATTAAAATCTTGGAATTACACAAAGGGCTGTTGTTTTATATATGCGTCTTGTGCGTTTTCGTAGCTAATACACCATGCTATATATGTAGGTGTTATTATCCAAAGTATGGTAGAATAAACAAGCTTATATCATCCGATCTCCTAAGGAACATTTGTAATGTCCCACTTTTATCCAGCGTTCATTAATACAACTCGAGGTAGGTGTATGCACACCTTCCAATCCTATGTTAAACTGAGCGGATGTCGCATCCCTTTCTTATCTTATATAGTGTCACCAATAATCATTTTGGCTGCAAAAATTGCATGACTACTTTTCTGTCAAATTCGATATTTTGACAATTCTAACATGAAACCAGTAACCAAAATATAAAGAATTTTCAATAATCATAATGGCATTTTGAAAATAAAGGGCCGATGGCCAAAAAGTATCCCCAACAAAATTCAAGTTTTTTTTTCACTTTGTACTACAAGTTTAGAGGTATAGTACGATGATACGTTTTTTTAATCATTACGTAGTGTCTAACATAAATCCATCATACGTTTCTCAATGTGTAAACCTTTTATTAGAATACACCTCGTCAACTCATATAATGTTTAACCAAGACGGAAATGAAACCAGAGGACGCACGACTGAACCGCGGTGCATATCCTGAAACCTCCCGGTTTGTAGGTTATAACCGTGCACGTGGCTTAAAATGCACGTGATAACACCATGTTTAATCAATAGATTATGTACATACAATAACACATATACGTTCTGCCAGCGTATACGTATGTAGTTACCAATCCATGTAAAAATCTATGACTAGGAAATGTTTCAGACAGACGGACATCGGACGCGTGCCATGATTTAAACTCAGAAATATTGATGGAGATTCACTTTCACCGTCCACCTGATTTGTGAATGTAACGATACTATTGTTATTGTATGGGTCAATGAATTTGTAAATATTTCAAAAGTGTCTAGAAATAACAGTTTTCAGTTAAAGCGCGAAAATAGCTAAAATAAACCATCCACCAAATTAAACGACAGTAGTAATAACCTTGATACATTATCTTCAGATTTCCCTATCATAGACATAGATAATGAGAGGAAAATTAAAAACCAACAATTTTTGCATGTAGCCAGCTTCCTGGCTAATTTGCTAATAGTTTTTTTTTTATAGATTTTTAGCATAACCAACTATTTTGGTGACAATTGATTATCATTCATCTCATCAATGGAATAAGGGCTAGGCCAAATATCTGTCTCTTTACTTTTTGGTTATATAGAGGTAGATCTAGTCATTTAGAGATTTTGACATTTTTGATCCCCATGTCCTTAAAGGTCTTCATAGTACTTCAATCAGCATGCCTTGAATTCAGTATCAGTTTTCTGGACAGTGTGGGCATTACGAAAATGGTAAATGTATTTCTTTCTTCAAATCAACAGAATTTCAAATAAGATGGTTGACCTGAAAAAGTATATACAACATGTAGACTGTATGTAAAACAATATATGAACAGACTGAAAACGAAGACTTATAAAAAAACAGTATCTGTAAGTGAACCATATATTATGTTTATCAGTCATAATAAAAATGATACCTAGATAAGGTCATCAATATACCAGAGCCTAGGAAAAGTTAGGGCTAATGGCCAAAGGGTGTTCCTAACAAGATTCATATATGTTACCTCTTATACTACTTCAACAATGTTAGAGGTATAGAACGACGAGACATTTTTGAATCATTACATCATGTCTAACTTTACCTATCAGAGTTCCTCAATATCGTATGTACATTGTACTTCCTTTGTTTGAGTTCACTTCGTCAACACCTAAAATGTTTAATGATAACGGAAATGGAACTAGAGGACGCATGACTGAACCGCGGTGCATATCCGGTTTGAAAGTTGAAACCGTCCACGTGGCTGAAAATACACGTGATGACACCAGTTTTTATCAATATAAATTAAAGAGTGATTTACACTTAATACACGTGCATACAGTAGCACATATTCGTCCTGTTAGAGTGTTTGTCATCCTAACATTGGTGTCGTGGAGTCTGTTTTTAAAAGGGAGTTATAATCAAGTTAACCTAAAGAAACTCTTTTTATGAATTTTGATGTTTTATTACGTTCTCTAGATTTGTACAACATAACAACAAATATAAAATACTTCAAAAACAACCGCTAGCCAGCTAGAGTTAACATCAACAATTAAAACAAGAGGCCTTTTTGGCCTATATCGCTCACCTGTTCCAGACCAAGAACACAGGCTACCCAACGTGAAGGCTTTGAACTTAATCTATTTATTTCTACAGAAGGATTTTAAAGAATTTGTTACATTTCCCATATTTGGGCCAATCCCTCAGGCCCATTGGGGATCATTTATTCAAAATTGGTTCAACTTCATCCAAGGAAGATTCAGACGAAATTGGAACTAATTAGACCAAATCCATTAAGCCGTTCATGACTAGTACGAATATTTGTGAAAAGTTGACGGACAGACGACAGACGCTGCGCCATAACATAAGCTCACCCACCCTTGGGGCCAGGTGAGCTTACAATATCAGATTCTATAACAAGAGACCCAGTGGGCCTGTATCACTCATTTGGCTTGATATGTACCATTATTGGACCCTACTCTTTCTCCCTCAAGCAAGAACAGAGCCAACCTTTATACAAACTCTGTTCCCATCCTCCCAAGGATGCGTCTAACCTAATCTTGTTAACCCATGCAGAATTCTATGAATAGAAGCGATTTAAATGCTTTATCACTGTTTAACCTGATTGGGTCCTGCCCCTCCTGTCCCAATGTTTAAATACATTATAACCCTTAGCGTTTTGGATAAAATGCCAATATTTTTTTTTTTTTTTGCCAATTTTTTTTTTTTTTTTTTTACAAATTTCAGCATAAGCAACTGTTTTGGCGAAAATCGATAATCATTCATCTCAATAACAAGCGCTAAGTAAAATATGTATATGGCCTCTTTGTCTATTGGTTAACATACAGGAAGCATTTAGAGATTTTTACATATTTGATCCCTATGACCTTGTAGTTGTTCATGGTTCCTCAATCAGCATGTCATATATGCATTACCTGATTTCTGGACATTGTAGGCATTAAGTAAGTTGAAAGTGGTTTTTTTTCAAATTAACAGCATTTCAAATAACATGTTAGACCTGAAAATGTATGTATGTAAAACAGTATATAAACATATTTAAAACAGTACCTGTACGTAAATCATACATAAAGTATAAAGTAATAAGACAAGGTCAATATACCAGAGCCTAACTCAATTGGTTTTCTACTAGTTCTAAAATATAGAACTTCTGATCGCTCAATTTGTTGCTCTTATGCTTCTGGAAGCTCTTCCATCTATGAGGCGGAAGATCTTATGGGAAGACTTCTCTTATCAAAAGAGTGCAAATTGAGTGGGCCTTCAAAGATATTCTGACAAAATCTTCTTCAAGTTCTTACTTCATGAACATATTATTTATGTAAGTGCTACCCTGCTCATAATAAATAGTTTACATCTAAATCTTCCCGTTCCTAATGAAAGTGTTCAGTTAGAGTCTGTGTTGTGGTTTTCATAAAGATTTCCATCTCTATTGATTGTTTGAACCATATAGCCGGTTGTTTTCACATGACAAAATGTTCACTACAATTTGGACTAAAACAGAAAAAGATTAAACTTCAGCTATTTGACTACATGGGTATACATAATTCATCTCATTCCCAATATTTTCTCAGTAAATTATATCAGAAACAACCCACTGCAGAAGCTGTGTCGGAAGACCAGTTTTGGGAGTGGAACTTTTAAGGTCGTCTTTAAACCACTTCCTCAGATAGACCCGAGTCATCTCTTTCAAAGTGAGAGGATTGTTGCAACGATAACGAATATAATCCATGAGTTCTGGTTGTTTCTCTTCAAGTACCAGAAATGAGCAGGTCATGAAAGACCTGTCCTTCTGTAAGCAGTAACCTTCTGAGAGTAAATACTTTATCATCTTGTAACTCCCCCTAGAACAAGCGATACTCATGGCGGAGCTGTACCTATGTTTCTCCATTTCGCAGTTATAATTCACAAGTGTCCGGCAATGTTTCACTCGCTCCTCCTGAACAGCTATGATGAAAGGCGTTTCTCCACAGTTGTTGTATTTATCAATTTCTGCTCCATTTTCCACCAGAAGCTTGATAATACGAGGAGATGATATTTGTACAGCATAGTGAAGAGCAGACTCGCCTTCAGATGTCACTCTGAAATGGAAAGAGTTTTGGTAAAATTAAATACAAGTCAAATGGCAACAGCAACTGTGTACTTTATCCAGTTAGAATTTGACAAAAGTAGAAAGGACACATCTGTATATTGTGTAGTTTACATGTTAGTCAGAGAAATGTGACAACTGTATTTTTTGGACAAGTTATTTGTTGTCATTCTATAGCAAGGAATCCTAGAAGGTTTTAAATATAGTGTGTAAAGGAGAATAACTCCTGGTAATTACATACCTACAAGGTGGAAACATTACTTACTTATCGGGAGGTGCTCCGTTTTGTAGGAGTAAGTCAACCACGTCTGTTTGTTCATGCAGGACAGCCAGGTGAAGCGGAGTGTGACCAGTGATACGGTTGCCTTCATTGATACTGATGCCGTGGTCTAATAGTTCCAGGACGGCATCTGTGTTGCCGTGGATCACTGCCTCGTGTATGGGTCGGTCCCCGTGGATGTTGGGCTGCAGGTCATAATACATGTGACATGTCAATTTACAATTAATTTGTTATATACATCAATAAAAGAAAACAAGTTCTTATTTTCAAAACATATCAAATGCGAACATGTTTAAACATTATTATAGTACTGTCTTATGAGAATGACAAATAATATTAGAATACTAAACATTTTAAAATCTCACATCATGGAGAAGTCAAAAGATTTAAAGCCAACTGTTTCGATTATTCAAGTTTGTTTGTTTGTTTATTTGATTAACTAATATCATATTAACAGCCAAGATCATGTAAGGATAGCCTCCCATGTATGCAGTGTGTAGCGTGTGGTGCGAGGTGCGTGTTTTGGGAGACTGCGGTAAGTTCATGTCGTGTCTTCTTGTATAGTGAAACTCTTGCACTTTTTATAGTGCTATATCACTGAAGCATGCTGCCGAAGACACCAAGTAACACATCCCATTCAGTCACATTGGTACTAAATGTATGATACCCATATTTATAGTCTGCCGCTTTAAGCACTAGTCCGATGCCCATGAATAGTAATTTTATAGTAAAGTTATAGTAAATTTATATGGACTAGTGCCCATTGTAATGAACTAGTCCGATTGGACTAGTGGCTCCCCATTTGATTAATATCGTTAAATGCTACATTTACATGTACAAGAGCGGTGGTCAATTGCATTTTTCAACTTATTTTGAGTGCAATCTTTATGCGATTATTTCAGTCCAGATGCATCATTTTGTGAGAATTTGTGTTCAAAAAAGCATCCAGACTGCCATTTGGGTAAAAATTGTAAACTGATCATGACTGAATTTGAAGTTCTGTGAAGCAAAACGGCTGTATATTTTATTTGGACTAGTGATTAAATAGTCGGCTAGTAAAATTTAGGGGTTTACAAGTCCAAATGACTAGCAGCGAAAACAATAAGTATAACAGACTGTATTTACATATAAAAGTCAAGAAGATATATCTAGAATCAGCCACTGTATAATACTAACACAGACGTTTACACAGAACCTAGATGTAGATACATTATTATCATCCACATCCATATAAGCGCCCTTGTCTTTTTGAGTCCTCAACTTTACTTATACCTCAAATTTAATGCAGACTGAAAATATGAAATCTGTGTGGTTTTTTTTTATTGATTTCTATTGCATTAATCATATTAAAGGCTCATTCGGTTCTATTAGGAAGAAGGGAGAAGTTTGTGGGAGCAGTGAGCAGACAGGCAGAGGCGGCATCAGGCTGGATTTGGAGGAAGAGGAACGAGAGATGGAGCGGTCACCAGTAACAGTGCTAGACACACACGGTGATGAGTCAGAGGACATCACTACACAGACGTGAACTAAGCTGTAGCAACAACAAGAATACAACAAGCATGCTGCAGTAACATCAAAGCAGCAGCAAGAGCCGGTCAGTTCATGGCTGGGATTGATCACCCCAGTCGGCGCACCTCTGGAGGACGTCGTGGATTAAGTGCCGAAATGTCTGAGGAAGGAGGACCATCCATCCGATGATGGAACTGGCCAGCATTGGAAGATTTCGATGTATTCAAGGTATATTACATTTTTCAGCGCCCCTTTATTTGTTTTCATTTGTAAGCACCCTTTGACCTTGTTGGATCAAATATGAAAAATGAAAATGGTTATCTCACTTTGTTTTTACTGCAGCCAATCCTGATAAGGGTACGGATGAGCTCCCGGTTCCCTCGGGCACAGGCGTAGAAGAAAGGTGTCTTATCCTCCTTATCTTTGTACTCAATGTCAGCACCACACGCCACAAGTTTTTCTATGAGGACGGGTGATACACCAACTGGAACAAGAATTGTTATACTTAGCCTAGAAAATTTCATTTATATCCGAATTTAAACAAACAAGATATAATTTTAGTGTCCAGATGAACATTAACAAGTTTAAATATCAATTAAAATTTAATTGACTACTGGTAGTTTAATTGGTTTAATATCCTATAACAGCCAGAATTATTTAAGGATGTGCCAGGTTGATGAGCTGTATAAAGGTGGTCAGTACCTGGCACACATCTTAAATTTAAATTAAAAAGTGAGAGATATAACAATTTATTGGATTGTTTACAGAACAGACCTTGTTTACAAGCATATAGAAGAGGAGTGAATTTTCTTGAAGAAACATAGTTGACATCGCATCCTGGCATGACTGCTATCTGTATCAGACTGTCGACATCATTCTTCTTTATAGCAATCAGGATCTGTTTATTCATCCCCTCCATTGGTCATAGTGTTCCCGACCCTTAGGACACTTCTCTGTTCTTTGTTCATCTGTGATCTATCTGTAAAATTTTGATATACATTTACATAGACTAAACCTGCCTATATAATAGGCCAAAAAAAAAGACTAACTCAATAAAGGCAGGTTAAGCCAACTAACATGTACAATGATATGGATAAGCATCCTCAACACATCATGGTTTTGATACACTACACACGTACCACCCCTGGATTTTAAAAACTGCAGGGACTTATTTTGAAGCCATACAATATGTCAGTTATTCGATTCTTCTGATGTACATCAAAGGACCAATCTATCTGACTTATCTGTTGTTGCACCCAGAGCTTTTAGTATTGCTAGCTATAACATGATAGTGATAGCAGCCCATGGAATATTGAGGAAGACTTACATTATTGCAGTGCATAGAAATATGCAACTTCGCTAGCCAAGGGTATTTAGCCCGTTTCTCTTCCTACTACAGGAAGAGAATCGGACTAAATACCCTTGGATAGCGAAGTTGACAAGTATGATGGAAATGGGTTTGACTAAGGTTATAATTTGTAATTTCATTAATTTGTACATAATTTGTAGCTTTGTACATGTATTCATATACATTGTAGATACATTGGAGTAATAATATGTTACAGTAATCAAGGACGTATATGAGAAGGATAAGTCACACTGGGTTTTGGGGAAGTCCAAGGCAGCGCTTTTGTGTTTGTGCACTGACCGTGACGTTGGGCGACGACTGCTTTTCCTTTGATATCCGTCGGCGCAGCCTTTGATGTAGCTTGCGGGTGCGAGGGTTACCGTCTTACTTTCTGAAGTGGGTCGTCATTTCATGAGCTGTCGTATTTTTTAACGAAAATTTAAGACATATCTTTTAAATCTTCCGTTCTTAAAGTAAGTAATAAACGTCGTGAAATTTAATAAACTTTACAGTGGTGTTTCGTTTGACTTGATAAGACAAGTATTATTTGAGAAAAATGGTTTTTATTCCTGGTTCATAGGCGTCTCGCGTGGTGTTTAGTAATGTAAAGAGATAGTCACGAATCCTTCTCACTTATAAATCCTTGCAGTAATTATCAACTTTTTATGACTCACTAACGAGTTACATCGTCTGAACGTATAAGGATGGGAGGTAATTGATGTATATTCAACATTTTTGACGTAAATATAACTTAAATTATTAAAATACCAAACACTGCAAATGTTTTGTGCATATATAAGTACATGTACATGCATTCTGACATTGCACCAGATATGCAATTGCATAATGCATCAAATTGCCTAATTTCAATTAGCTGTTAGATTAAAATCAAAGAGCTAAATCTAATGCATTTCCAAACATACATAACTGAATGTCCCAGAACACATCCTTCTAGCAACTGTCATTTCCACTAGGCTCCTAATTACATCATCGAGCCTCATACAATCATTACAATCTGAGGAAATGTGGAAGAGAATGTCAACAATAATAGGAATCCTTGTTAAACAAGCGCTTCAATCTGATACAGTTTACTCCCAATATCATTAAAACGTTTGGGTGAGCTAGAGCAGGTGACAGCACAATGGCCGCGACCATGCATCGTCTGCGCGCAAGAAGGTTGTCTGGTCTTTTGGGTTCTCTCGTCAGAAAATCAGAGAAAGTAAGACTTGGTATACATTTTCACCAATCACATATTTTTGTAATTTTCTTTTTTGACAAAGAGAAAATCATGAAAGTAGCACTATTTAAGATTATGGTACATTCTAGCAATGACATTGAACAATGAACCAACATCAGTGCATCGCATCGTAACCAGTTTTGACATATACTGAATTAGCCTATAGTATCTGGTTCCTAACAACCTAAATGATCAATAGGTCTAACTATGAACGTTTTCAATATTTTAAAAGTCAGAACCACTCTTTTACTTGCATGTAACGTGGTAGTGCCATTTCAATTATCAAATCACTTGCAAAATACAGCTGTATTTGCAAATTATAATTTTGGAATTCCTTAGATAGGACAATACATATAAGTTTATAACGTTTTCTTAGTTTAACGTCCTATCACAGGGCCATGTATAGTTTCTATATGAAAAAATAGCCAGAAATACATGGCTATTTTTTCATATAAGAAACTATACATGGCCCTGTGTTCTAATGTAAACCTCTGGTAACAGCTACGTACATGTGGCTAACATCAGAACATGGCTGTTGTGTTGAATAGTTGAGTAAATTCTCATTGTGATTATGACATCATATATAGTCAATTGTCCAACGTGACGTCATCTCGTCAAAGGCAGTTCAAATAAAGATGTCGAATGTATGAGAAAGTGTCGTCGTTATGCTATCTCAACATAACAGCTGTCACAGGTTCTACAATGTATATGTACTGTAGTATATATGTATCACATGTCAATCAATGAGTAAAACACACAACCAATGAATTTGGATCAAAGTCGCGACCTCACAAATAAACACTCGTCATTCATTTCTCTCCAGTAAAGCCTCTCAATATAGTGTACCTGGTAGTTGGAGTAGATCAATGACACTAAATGTATAAACATTTAACAGGGCATGCACAGATCATTGCGATGTTGTGTTTGATTTTCAAAAGTGCCTCGTGTTAATCTCTAACATTGCTGAAGTACATAGCACAAGATCAGCTAGAGTGCAATCATCTGTGATCGAACCTGTGACCCAGAGGATCATCAAGATTAGGCATAATTAAGATTTCGCCTCGCCCGATACAAGTTTATTATAGACCCAATATTTTTCAGTATTAGGTCACTAACAAACTGTGTAACTAATAATATCTATGTCTGCGAAATAAAATTTATTTACTGGTAAAACAATATCACGTCATGCATCCAGGGGGGGTCACTCTTGTCAAAGTAGGCTCTGTGGAGATTTGGGGAACTTTTTACGGCGACACCCATCACAATTAGATCTTGTTTACTTTAAGGTTGCAAACCCCTGTGTTGCTGCTCAGATACAGACATGCCAGAAGCGAAACTACACTGGAGAGGTAAATTACTCAGACACATATACACGATAATTACCCATATATATATACATCTGCATAGATTTTATATTGAAATACTGCTTAATTTGGTCATGAAGTATTATAAATTTATAATCTCAGTTAAAATCTATTCATTGTCTACACATTTTATATGCTACATGGAAATGGTATAATGTTATGTCACAGGTTTTTCCCAAGGAAATTAAGTAAATCAGTAAATTAACAATGAAAACAACCCACTGTATGTTTTATGACATTTATAATTATGAAACTACCTTTCGAGAAGAAACTAGAGAAATATGCATAATATGGTGTCATAGAATGAAAGTAATTTTTTTTCCATTAATTATAGAACCTTGCTAAATATGGAGGAAGAAATATTGTGACAGCTTTGACTGGAGATGGTGTTGGTCCAGAGCTGATTGGTCATGTTCAGGAGATATTCAGGTAGTTCTACATTGTAACTGCATACATTCAATTTGAATCTGTTTACCTGGTTCTTGGTCTGGTCATTTAATTACCCATTTCTTGGTCCTTGGTCTGGTAATTTAATTACATGTTTCTTGTTCCTTGGTCTGGTCCAGTTTAAGAAATTCCTTAACTTAAAATTCTCAATAGAAAAGCTTTGCAGAAATTGATGATAAAATCTTTAGTTAAGGAACTTTCCTTCATTTGCACGAGATTAACTTTCTTCATCAGTCAATGCAAGCAACAAAATTGACAATCAATCCTTAAATGTTTGTGAAGGTATGCTGGTGCTCCTGTCGACTTTGAGCAGATAGAAATTAATGCAAACTCATCTGATCCAGACCACTTACAGAAGGCAATGCTGTCAGTCCAGAGGAATGGTGTAGCTTTGAAAGGTCAGATAAATTCTCGCATCGTGATCATAAACAGGTAAAAGTGCCACACATGTGTGAAACATATAACTTTCATGCCAAATTTTTATGGATGGAAGAGCTGAAAAGACCACACCTATATATCATGCATGAAATTCATATATGCATTTCATGTGAGATACACATGTGCCTCATGTGCAAAACCTTTCCATAAAATTGTTTTAAACACAAGTAAAGTAGAATCATAAGAGTCTAAATCATGAAATTAAATCGCTGTGAAAATGTTGTTTTGGCTGAAGTTATAGTCTCTTATTTCATATTACATGTATTTGATAGTTATATTATCCCCATGAAACGTATTTGCGGGGGATATTAAATTGGTCTCCGTCAGTCCGTGCGTCTGTGTCTGTCCCTGGGCTATAACTAAAAAAACGTTCAACGCAGCTCTTTGAAACTTTCTGTATAAATCAGACAAGTGCCCGTAATTGTGTCGTTTGCTATTGCGGACCTTCTATTTTTGAAATGTTTTTTGTTACCATGGATACTTGGTCAAAAAAAACAAATTACTGTTTCCTTTTGTTTCTGGACTATAACTCCAAAAATGTTCAACGCAGCTCCACAAAACTTTCTGAATATATCAAACAAGTGCCCTAGTTGTGCCTTTTGCTATTGCAGACCTTCCATGTATGGTGTTTTTTCTGTTACCATGGAAACTTGGTCAAAAATACCAATTTACTGTTTCTTTTTGTTTCTGGGCTATAACTCCAATATTATTCAACACAGTTCCATGAAACTTTCTGTATATATCAGACAAGTGTCCTAGTTGTGCCTTTTGCTATTGCGGACCTTCCGTTTTTGGAATTTTTTCTGTTACCATGGGAATTTGGTCAAAAATTCCAAATTACTGTTTCTGTTTGTTACCTACTGTTATTTTTTTCTCACACATATTTAAAGTTATACTTGAATAATTGCTATTTTGACCTTGATGTATTTGGAATCAATTCCTACTATACTCAATAGTGTTGGTTTGTTTCATATTGTAGGAAACATTGAAACAAAATTTGATGACCCAAGTTTCAGGTCCATGAATGTGGATCTAAGGTGGGTACTAAATGTACATTTATATGTAGCCATTACAGTATATATGTAAAATAATTTATAATATAAGTGTCAGGTAGTAGTTTATCTGCAATGCTCTAAATCAAACTATAAGATGTTTTATTATTATACATGTATTTTGACTAGTGTAATATATTTGCTTGCTGTCTGACAATTAATATTGGTTTTGAAGTACCAACCAATGTTTTTAATAAACAATTTACTGTTGATTATTCCCATCTTCCTGTGATTGGGAGATCATATTTTGATATGGATATTTTGATGTCACAATCACTAGAAAGTTTGACTAATTAGCAGTAAATTGTACCTTATTCACGTTTTGGTATATATCTGAATTGACGTCTTACTGGTATATATTATGTTTATACAAATTCAGATTTTTTCTTACCATATTTGTTTTGTTTGTATAAAGGGTACAGTTAGAGCTGTTTGCCAGTGTGGTGTGGTGTAAGTCTCTGCCAGGTGTATCCACTAGACACAAAGACATAGATATTATACTGATCAGAGAGAACACGGAGGGGGAATACTCTAATCTAGAACATGAGGTATGGAACATCAACCCGTGTGTGGTGTGGGCTTTTACAGTTTTGAAGCCCTTAGTTAATTCAGAAAGATATTTACAATAAAAGGAGAATCAGGGCCCAGTTTTATCAACATTCCTTATCTTTAGTGAAATCAATTTGATTCTCTTTAGAAAAGTACAGAAGTTAAGACAAAAATCTGAAGCTAAGGAACTTTTCTTTACATCTGTAATGTTTTTCATATGGAGAATTTAACTTAAAGAATGTTCATGAAACAGGACCCTGAATGGTGATAATTGAGCCAGGAGACTTTATTTTAAAGTCTTTGATAATGGTTCATTTTATGCCTGTCAGGTGATTGATAAGGTCTACAGACTCTTTGTGAATATGATTTAATAGTGGATCAGGTTTGCTAGCAAATACTGTCAAATTGGTTAGTATATAACTTCACATGTTCAAAACATTTACTTGTGGAATTGTTTGTGTTGTAGAATGTTCCTGGGGTTGTTGAAAGTCTGAAAATTATAACAGCTGAGAAATCTACAAGAATAGCCAAATATGCATTTGATTACGCTCAGCAGAAGGGAAGGAAGAAGGTGACAGCTATACATAAAGCCAATATTATGTAAGTCCCTTTTGTCAATTGAAATGAAAATAAATAATAATAAAAAGCCCATTACCTAAATCTTATTTAAACTAATAAATGTACAGGGTTGGAGCTATATATTTATGAAAGTGCTGTTGCTTTTTCAAAGCAAATACATCTGACAGGCTCCAGGATGTAGGGGTCAAATTTGATATTGTAACATTGATATAACTAAATATTTCTTTGATTACAAATAAATCAAATATTAATTCATTTTATAATGTTGAAAATAGTATGAAATATAAATTTCTTGAATTTTGGCTATTATTCAAATAAGATTTGAAATGCACTGAAAAAGATTGCTTTTAAATATAATAATATATATGATATACTAATACTTGAAATAAGATATTAAAAAATCTGTCTTTTGATATCTTTAATAGGAAATTGGGAGATGGTCTGTTTCTAGAAAGTTGTCGCCAGGTTGCGTGTTTGTATCCAGACATTGAGTTCAATGATATGATTGTTGACAATGCCAGTATGCAGGTTAATATCTTCTTTGATTAATTATTTTTATAATGAATACATTTTGTGTATATAAGATTTCTTTTTCGCTGATGCCTATTACCATCAAACTTTCATTTTATAGCATTTAACATTTATGTCTGAACAATGCTACAAATTGTGATTTCTTAGCTTGAAGTTAGAGACGTCTTGTGTCTTAAATCAACAAACATCTTGTACATTTATGTTTAATGAAAATTACTCAAATTAACTATTAATTGACTTAAAAGAAAGGTAAACAGCGTATTTGTTTTATCATTAGATGGTGTCTCGACCTCAGCAGTTTGATGTCCTTCTGATGCCAAACCTTTATGGAAACATCTTAAGTAACATTGCTGCAGGCTTGGTAGGAGGTCCAGGTGTTGTTCCTGGGGTCAATATTGGACGGGATTACGCTGTGTTTGAAATGGTGAGGAAGTAGAAAAAGTTTTAACTTTTGTTCTTTACAGCCTTTAAATGGAGGGCTCACTTAAGTATTCACTGGAAATTTGGGGACGGGGAGAATAATCATCAATTGTAATTCAGTGCGTACGTAGGCCTCTTAGTTTCTGACATGAATTCACTCTGAAGAAACATGGTTATGCCATGAATGTTTGATTGGAATTGTTTTTGTATCGGTAGAAATAGAACCACTTGGGATAGTCTTAAGCTGAAGGATATCTTTATTTTCTCTATTTATATAGAAAGCTATTTATTTTGTTATTCTGTTACAGGGAACAAGAAGTTCTGGCCGATCCCTGAAAGGTAAAAATGTTGCCAATCCTACTGGTATGCTGCTTGCTAGCTGTGATATGCTGGACTATCTAGGGTGAGATGTTTGTTTTACAAAATGGGTTTTCTGTGAAAACTTATCAATGCCATATTCCATATTTTAGTCATCTTTCATTTACGTCTTGCTCTTTTTCCATTAGCTTTTTATTTTATAAATCTTGTTATGAATTTTGATAACTGCTTCTGATATTTCAAAACAAAATGGCGTAATAAGTTATGCTTTGTAAGGTAAAGGTTTTCTTTTGCAGACACCGTAAGCATGCTGAAATGATCAGAGACTCCGTGATGACGGTCATGAATGAAGATAAGGTAAAGCTGAAAATAAACTAGAGTAATTACCTGTGTAAATTATAATCATTTCAATAAATTCTAGCATGAATGAATATTGAAAAAATATTAGGAACTTATTCTGACAACAGTTACTAATAATTTTGCACTTCAAATTCAACCTGATATCCAGTTATATCACCCATGCAATATTTTTGCATATGTCACTAGTGTAATATGACCTAAGGCGATTTTCATTGGCTGGAAATTCATTGTGATATCATGACAAAAAAAATAAAATGATGTCAAGAAAAATGTTTCGAACTAAACTGGAATTTACCAATACATTTTGATGTGAGATTCTTCGAAAATGTAAATTTGTTGTAGCGATGCAATAAAAGTATTGCCAAGGCTCGCAAAAATAAAAACTTCTCCGTCTCTTTTTCCCTCCCCTATAGCTCCACACTCCAGATCTTGGTGGCCAGGCTACGACCCTCGACTTGGTGCATGCAGTCATTGACGATCTCAAACCAAAAACCCGGAGCTGGTAAGGTTTCATTTTAAACCAATATTTATTTCAGAATTTGATGTTGTCAATCAGTGGTTTTCATATTTTTATTATGCTCAGATTAATCTCATTTTATTAAGATTTTTGCTTGGATGTGTTAAAAACAATTTTGAACTTTTATTTATAGTCACCTTTTGTTTTATAATTCATTTTTTACCTAAAAAAAAATAATATTATACAGATTGACAACGATGATTAAATTTCAATTACAAGTATGAATTGTGATGTTAGTTTATGATATTGTAATCTTTCACAGGTTATTTAAAAAAGAATGAGGACTTAGTGAATATATATATATAATCAGTTACTGAAAGATAATATCATAACACTTCTGACGTATAAATTATAAGTATTTATCTCAATTAACAAAATACGTATTTGTTTGTAAGCTTGTTGCTATGACCTTGTTCGGAGATTGATAAGTGTTTAACAGCCAAAGTTAACATAAATATCAATTGAACTATAGAATAAAAGGATTTCGTTATGATAGGATTTGATGCAATAGATATAACTCCTGATATTATGATATTTAGACAATGTATTTGGATACGTACATTGCAGCAGAGCCACACGTCTATTTCAATGCAGACACCAAATGCTATGAAGAACAAATTGTCTTTCACATATTTTGTAGTTTTTGTTATGAGCACAGATTACGGAAAATTTCACTCTTACAAAAGGCTCTGCACTATATTTGATGTTGTACACTTACTTGTTGCTATATAAAAATCACTACATATTAAAGACACTTTAGATAAATTAATTTCTTTTTGCAATTTAAATTTTATGATTAAAAGCTTATTCACTTCTAGCTTCAAAGCCTAATATCCAAAAATTGACTTTGCGATAAGTATTGCTATTTCAGGAGGAGGAAGATTTTTTTTTCGATTTTGATCAGGAAAGAAATTTGAATTATCATTTATTTATCATTTTTAGGAACTACACTGTTGCCAAAAATGTATACACTAACAGATAGAAGAGAGTTTGGTATGCTTTTAGCCAATGTTAGAGCATGTAGTTAGATCTGCACATAATCACAGAAGCTCCTAAATGCTAAAGCAAGAGGGATCATTTAACCAAATCGTGTCATTCTTCTGTGTAGATGTAGAAGTTAACAATATACCACTGAATTATCTAATTTTCATAACGGTGACTGGTAAAATCGACTTCCTTCGTGAAATGTAACTTATTATTTATCCAATATTATACTAAAACACTAAATGAAGCCTTTGTCCTTTCATAAAGTATTAGATTAAGATGTCCCGGCATGTCTTTTCAAAAAGTGGTTTAGAAGAAGTCCTGACAAGATATCACAAGCCTTTCACATCAGGTTTGCAAGATCGAATCTCTTGTATGGCAGTTGCCAGGTACTAACCCCCTCGTCAGTGGGTTTTTTTTCTGCAGATACTCCAGCTTTCCACCACTATCTAAACCTGGCACATCCGTAAATGACCCTGGCTGTTAATAGGACATTTAACAAAACAAACCAAACCAAATTTACTGTAAATTAAGGTTTTGACTTTCCATAAAGAATGTGAAGGTAGAAAATATCTAGCATTAGGGATTAAATACTGTCTAGTAATTATCTATTCTGGGCAGTATACTGTGAGTCAACTGTAGACTGAAATTAAAGAGTTAATAGAAATTACTTAAGTCAAAATTGATTTTTTTTATTATATGTTTTTGTAAAATGAGATATATCGCTTAATATTGCATAAGAATAATCCCATTTTGTTGTTTGAATTTGCTTCGTAGTGGGCCAGGCAAAAAGTTCTACTAACAAGGTGGATTTGTGTATATGATAATGTACAACCTAAATCTAACACATTCTACCGGTGTTGAAAATATACATGCACTATAATTTATCTCCTATCTGAACATGATCATAAAGTACACTTTGCCTGTCGGACCATTCGAATTCGGACATTGCACTGTATTGACTTCTTTTCTCCGTCTCTATGTATAGTTTATCTGCATCAAGAAAAAAATGTTTCAGTGAAAAATCAGACCTAAATCATCTTTCTGTTTTTAAATTGAAAAAAAAATCACTTTAAAAAGTTTCTTTTCACTTGACAGCTGGCTATGATTGACATAATTAATGAATTCTATTCTGAACGTTTGATATAATGAATGGTTGCAATTTCAGAATAAAGTATTACTTCAAGATGTTGTGGTGTAAGTTTTTGCCTGACGTGTCACATCTTTATAGATGTAAAATAGCAACAATTATATGAATATGAATTTGAAAACTATTTTTGTTCTTAGTCTACCACAGTCCTTTTGTAATTGTGTACCAGGAGACCATTTTAATATCCAGTCTTGTTGCAGCTAATACATTCCATACAGATGTAACTGTGAATGAACTCCCATTTGCACGTATCCTAGAAAACAATACATTGTATTGTGTTAATCATATTGCCGTTGGTAAATATATTGGTTAACATCTCGTAGATATTAAATAGCAAAATTGCGTCGGTACTAAAGTATTTGCGCAATTATAGTCGTTGATTTTTATCAATTTGTTAAAAAATATTCATATGTAATCAAACTTTCTTTTCATTTGTAATCGTATCTTGTAATATAATAAACACTCGTGGTGATGAACCATTTAGCTAGGATAGAGTATCATCAAATGTTATCGTAATAAGAAAATATTCGTTGACACCTTCTTTACATTATCTATCAATTCATTATACTACGATTTACCATTTGACGTTGATGTAGAAATAAAGTCGCTAGTTTATGTCTTGTGAAGGATTGAAAAATGAATTGATGAAATTATCAAATTAGCATGTTCAATGGAAGAGTATAACAATATATTATACAGAACATTGTCAAGGGTGTTACAGTAATGCATGGAAGAAAAAATTCATATTTATTACTTTGTTAATAGAAATTTAAAAAAACCCAACAAACATAGGGTTTCTAACCGTTTGAATGGACTTGTGACAAAGTCAGACTAAAACTGACTGTAACGTTACTGGTGTGGAAATTGATGATATGGCATGTGGCCCAGTTACTCTTCAATCATGCATTTGAATTGTATCTTTTACATTATCAGCACTAGGTAGTAGTTAAAGAAAATTATCCCAGCGTTCCTTAGATGAAAAAACGCTAAATATTTCATCGAAGTGAAATTAATTAATTACACATAAGTGTAATTATGCAAATGTATTTTGACGTATTCTACTGTCCATATAAGTCATTTTACAATCAAGAAGATATAGGAAATAATCATGTAGATGCTTGCAAATAGAACTTATGCTTAATATGCACATTTATTATTTTCTTTATGTAATGACGTATTTGACCATTGACGGTGACCATTAATTTGTCACTGTGATCTTGTATAATGGGTCATACGTGTATGATCTAGCGTTGACTTTCATTCATGATGCTGAGATAAAAATACATATCATTTGATACCTATTTTCTTTATTACACTTTTAGGTAGCAGACATTTCGACGGTAAATTGCCTTTTACGTTATAGCAATATAATATCGGTATACGGTGTTCGATCTAGTTTGTCTAGCAACCTTTAGATCTAATAATCTGTTTTAAGTTAGTAATATTATATCTATACATGTATTTTAATTACACTAACATCATGTTAAAGAACTATCACCAAGATACACAAGCATTTACACTCTAGTTGTAGTAACTAACATATTGTCTAGACTAACCACAATTTCTTGCGCTTTTGCCGGGATTTCCCATTTGAGCTGAAATGTACAAAATAACATCTAAAAGCTGAGAATGCTGGTAATTTCGTGAATTGTAAAGATTGATGGTCGGTGCATAAAAAGTCTGAAATTGGGATTTCGGTGTTCCAACTTTTACACTTTTGGAGCCTTCAGCTGCATGCAGATGTTAGAGGATATGGTGGTGGTTACCTATTTATGTTGAAAGCTATGAGAGTGGTAAACGTTGAAATTTAGTCGAACAAATGACCAATACGAGAATAGGTAGTAGTTAAGCCGAATCAATATACGGTATGATTTTAAAGAAAGTCGCCAGTGGATATAATAATAGTTCAGAAATATAATCATTTCATTATTCAAGTGGCAAATATTTGTTTTAACCTTTCGTAAGTCTGACATTCTACACGGACGATTCATTTAAGATATACATAATTTTTCAGTTGACAGCCTTCATTGCCTCTTTAAAACATCAGTGTATTCTAGCATCCCGATGTACCTTAAGTGAACTTTACTAATATTAACAATTAGAGAATGCATATGTGTGATAGTGTGATGTGTTCATTTTCAGAGGAAAAAAACCCTAGATATACTACTGAATTATCTCAATTGTATTTATTTCATTTTCTGTCGATATACATATTTTATTTTGAACGTTTATTGGAAATTGATATTAATTTCAAATGGAACCTTTCGAAAAAGAAATGAATGAATGAATGAATAATCATGATTTCCTCCATTATACATAAACAATTGATATTATGATAATTGCATATAATGTAACATTATCATTTCTTTTATGTCCACGCTACTTAAAATAAATTTGTTTATATGATGATAGAAGTTTTAAAAGTTTTAAAAAGAATGCATAATGAAAAAAAAAAAAATCCTGCTTCATTGAACTTTTGTGTCACACTCCTGCCAACACTAGTGCCCACAATACATTGCGCTACATAATCTCACTTTTATTTTCAGGATAGAGAAGTAGCTGACCCATATTTCTTTGGAATTTATGTAGGTCAGTGTACTTAATTCAGTATTTGCTTTTAAAGAAACATTAAGAAATACCAAATGCGAATTATGCCAGATTTTTTATCTGGTATATACGTACTACCATTATGAATGACTATGTCAAATTAAGGTATTGTAAACGTATTTTCGCATCGATTGAGTTTCGCGTTTTCATGTCTAAAGATATTTTATGGCAATTTAATTTCGTTATTTACAGTTTTTTAAAGCTCCAAGGTAGTTAACTCGTCATGTTTCTGCTATTTCAGAATCTCTGACGTTACCCTTTGGATAAAACTTTCCGCAGAAAATCGGATTATTTGTGATGGAGACTTTATCTATCTGAGAATTTCCGATCCGATCACATGTTATATACGCATCATCTGGGAAATTACTCGTGTTACTCTGGCTGTATCATGCAAGCTTTTCACTGTCGTAAAGTAATGACTGCCTCTCTTAATAGGTGCAATATAAGTGTTTCCTTTTCATGATAATTCATGTAAAATGTTTGTTGACGGAATATTAACTGCATTTTGAATGCTAATTTTTTTAGAATAGTAAGAAATCCTTGTTCATTTACGGTATGTATTTCTGTTACTGCAAAAAGAACATTAGTGTCAGAGTTAAATTAACTTTATATTTCACTGTTTTATCGAATGTATTTTAAGATGACAATGACAAATGTGAATAGCAGATTATGTGTTACATTAAAATGTAGGTGGATTTTATCATCTAACGTTATATAGTGTTGTTAGTTGTATAGGAATGTTCCCCTTGTTAATTTATATGTTCCGTATATCTTAATATAAGATGTATTTGTATATCTATTGTCATTAAAAACTTGGAAAAATGCACCTCCCCTGTTTTGTTTTATTGCGATAAACATGGCAGGCTACATAATGAGTTACTGGAAACCAACTTTCTTTCGGGGCTTGTAGATCTCGCGATTTCCGTTTAATTTAATTGGAGGTTAGGTTTTGCAAAATGATCATAATTTAAAAAAAAATAGAACCGATCTTCCAATAAAAAGTGTAATTTGATAGTAAAAGTTGCGGATGTAATTCTCACTGAAAAGAAAGTTGTTTAAACAATAAATAATTATACTGCAAGGAATAATTCACCTAGTATATGAGCAGTTTTCTTCATACAAAAATGTATCTTCAGTTAGTTTGAACTACAAGCAATACACTAACATTGATACGCTTTAGATGTTAGATGTTTTTTTGTTTATTTCACATGTAATGACATGTAACGGAAGGAAATTATAAAGTTTCATTTGTCGATGACTTAAAGATGCTCCACCGCCGACAGAACATAAATGATATTCATCATTCGAACAATAATTTGTGTTTAATCATGTATATATATGCCTAATTAAGACAAAAATAATATAAAATTTCTTTTGCCTTTGGTGCATGCGCTATCAGTTCTTCATTTCATATAAAATATAGTGCCACGGAATTTTTTCGGGATGCAATTAAATTATTTTTCATATTTTTAACTTGAAGTAAAATTAGAAACTCAAACTTTTCAATGGTGGTAATTGTGTAAGGTAAGTAACGTTTGTAACAGAAGAAAAATGCTATATCGTCTGCTCCTGTTTTTGATAATGAAAAAATACCTTTTGTCAGCGGTGGAGCATCTTTAAGTGTCCAGTGCGTTTGTGATCTGATCAGTTCATCGCCATAATTTCATGTAGCGCTACCATATACGCAGTATTTATATAAGAGTTGTCTCCCTTCGTAAACAAACCGTATCATTAATGACGTTTGATTGTGAAATACACATCCCGTATATAACCAAATACACAGCTATGGCTCATTTGAAACATAAATTTACACGTAGGAAAACGGAATAAACTCTTATCACTGGTAAGTGTGTTCATTTCCTTTATTATATTTAAGAGAATACCGTAATGATGTTGAAATAGCGGTATATGAAGTAGATTTTTATACTATACTAGATATACAGTGCAAGTAAATTTGGATAGCGAACACAGGTATAATGTACTATTAATCGGATAATGGAATCGATATTACAATGACAGGACCGTTTGTATAACGTAACTTTAACGTACATGCATGTGTGTCACAAATATACATTGAGACTCGAAATCGTCATAGAAATAATTTACATGCAGAAATAAAATTTGTTTTTGATGTCGCCGATATAAAGCTAACCACGCCAGTTAACGCAATCATTCAGCTTAACCAATATTTCGAAATTTAAATGTACAAGTATCTCAACTCAATATAAATTATCTTAATTTGTTAAGTAGAATAATTTTCAAAGAACCGACATTTTTATTTTACAAATTAGACGGTTACTTACAATTTATTTCGATATCCTTTTTTTAGCCAATACTGATTTTTTCTATCAACGATTATTTTACGATATATTGACGTCATGCATTGTACCTCGGTAATGATATAAAAGAAAATGAAAATGATTTGAACATTTGTCACTGCTTTCTCGCTAACGAATATGGTTCGTTTTCAAGGCTAATAATAGATATACTCACCATGGCTCTGAACATACAGAGGAAGCCAGGAACTGTCGGTCAGTCCAGTGGAGACGCTAAACATAAGCGGCAAGAAACCCCAGCTACAAAACCAGAGGGTAGTGAACATGTTGAAAAAAGTAGGAATGAGTCGAGTGACAATAGAAAGTGGGTGAAACCGAATTACAATGGAGAAGAACGAGGAACTACACCATCAGTAGATTTTAAACCCACTACAACGAAGGTTTCTTTTTTTATCTCACTTTTTTAGCTAAGAAAGTATCATTTGAATACATCTAAAGTAAATTTAAACAATTTCTTGGGTGATTCTGAGGATGTGATCAAACATGCCTCTGATACGTATATAAAGGGATTATAATTATCATTATTCCTTTTATCATAATTTTTCTGCTCTCTTGAAACAGAAGTTCAATTTTTACTTCTTGTTACACAACAATTAAGCTGTATGCTCAATTTTGGTATTACTAAAGAAAAAACACTTATAAAAAGAGCGAACATTTGAACTTCTGCCATGATGATTCGATGATAATCTCGTACCTATGTCATTTAGGGTCGCATTAGACCCTAAATGTCGGTCTAAGGGAGAAACATACGGTAGTCATTAGGTAGAGATGATAATTCTTTTCCAAGCATAGCGTCGCTCAATTTCATTATTAAATCAACCGTTTACTTTGTCGTTCTACAATGTTTTAATGAAAGCGCATACACCAAATCATCTTATTATTCATTGTTTTATTGTATTAGGGTTTTTTTCCAGACATATAAAGGACCTCCAGTTGCACACGTTGCGAACATTCGGAAAGCAGAACTGAACAAAAGAGGCATAAAGGACCTAGAAGAGTGGGTGAAGGATCACAAAAATGTTTATATTGGCCGTGATATGACATGCTACGTTAAAGGAGCTGTAGGAAGCAAGTGGCATAACCCATTCAAGTCGAAATCGTTAGGACGTGACGAATCTGTTAGACGGTACGAAGAATATGTGAGAGGTAGTCCAACTCTGATGGCTCAGCTTGGCGAACTTAAGGGGAAGTGTTTAGGGTGCTGGTGTCATCCTCTAAGTTGTCATGGACACGTGCTAGTTAGGCTGTTGGAAGAGAAAGAAGCAAAAGAATCGGACTAATCTCAATTAGTTGCTCTAGTCCGCTAAACCTGCCTTATTAGTTTTTTTTTAAAGTTTGCCTAATATATATCAGGCATAAAATTTAGACATAAAGAAGACGAATAATATAGGAATGTTTAGCGGACTGATATAACTCATGTACTTTGATTGATATTAAATGTTCTACCACAATAGTCGGTGTTATTCAACTATCAGGGTATCAAATATACGATGCAGCTGTTGGTTAACAATTTGTTTATACCACACATGCATTCTGATTGGTTGACACGGTGAACTTTGACCGAACTACCTATTTCTTAGTGTCATGTCATCATTTGTCAACGTCATCAGTTTTCGAACGACGTCATGCTATGCTGTGATCGCCGCTTGATGTTAAAACTGCTGTTGGATAATGTACTTAACCGCGTTCTATTTCTATCGGCTAAGGGCGGATATAGTTGTGGTAGAAATAGGTCACACGACTCGTGGTTGTTGGATATGAAATTTATTCCACACTCGTAAGCTCATGTCTTTTGTAACTTTTAAAAAATAACTCACTCGTGTGGAATAAATTCCATATCCAATAACCACTCGTTGTGTAACCTCCATCTACGTGACAATGAGGTGATCAAATAACAGATATATACATCCACATATCAAATTTTATATTTTTGATATTGAATATGTGTAATGTGTGTTAGGATACATTCCAGTTTGTGTATATAAAACTGATAGATATAAATATTGTTTGTGCATTTTTTTTCGAATATGTGGTCTGTGATAAATTAATATATGGTGTATTTCATGTGTGCAGTTGCTGAATGTTTCTATGAGTCTATATGGGATTGCATGGAGAGTTTCCTGTGATATGGTGGTTACAGACAATATTAATAAGTTACATCGATACCTAAAGTGTATGCAGGTTATTCGGTTGTGAATCCTATACATCAGTGTATATTCTCTAACATATGAAAACTGTTTATGAATGATATATTTTTACGTTATATGTTTGCAAATTAAACTGCTCATCAAAGTTTTGGTTGTTAGTGTGTATGCATAATGTCTAATTCACGTGCTAGATAATTGACCAGGTCAATTAACTAATGCTAGTCTTAATAGGTAATTGCTATTGTAAAATAAAAAAAAACAATTCAGTTACCCAAATTATTGATTAGTTTGTTTATCTTCAACAAAGAGATCAAAGTAATGCTACACAAACATCAGTTTTTTGAGATGTTGCTTTATCATATGACATATTCATAATTACTATACCTGTATGCACTTGACACTAACAGTATTAATGTTATGATCTTATGGTAATAAAACAGTTACTTCTGGACCCGTAAACGGTTTTATCATTAAAGATATAAAAAGTAATAATCACTCTCCTACACTTTTCCGTAGCATTGACCCTTATTGTTTACAAAACAAGACTTCACTCGATACCTTCCCTGAAGATGACTCTGTAATATACACGAAATAGATACCGTGTCAAAAGTTAAGCACCAGTAATAGTTTGGTAAATGGTATTCAAAGACTGCCGTTATAATCTTAATGCTGATTCTATTTATTTAGACATAAGTGCTTTTAATTCAGAATTATGTAATTTTCTAAGACTGAAACTATTTTTGTGATGGATTAAAGGAGTGTTGTAGGTCAATTTCAAAACGCTAAGCATAACATTGCAGATATATATTTATTATTAAGAGTACGATTGGATTATCATTTTTTTCTAAGATAGAAATACTGTTTGCTGTTATTATCTATATTTGATTTGCAAAACATCCGTGGACCTTACAGAAACGAAGAACGTAGAAATTCCAAAATATTCTTTACTGAAGAATTATCGATCATTCACATGAAACGTAGTATATGTATGATAAACTATCCAAAACTACATTTTTCAAGTCTCAAAATCTAGACCGAAACATATCTTACCATCTGACTGTTGACAACTGAAAATAGCTTTATCAAATTAGAAATTTAATGCTATGTTTACACTACTGTAAAATGCAACATACACTTAGTAGCCTAGACTTCTATGCATACTGTCGTTTGTATTGTTAGGTGGTGATGGGAGAACTAGCATTTTGCCTAGTGTTGTAGAATTACTCTGAGTCAGGATAAAGAATAAATCGCACCATAAAACGTTTTTGGTATGGAGTCGCTATATATGGTTCGCAGTTTGTAAGAGCACAACATTTTAATTTTTGAAATTGATATGAGCGACATTTGCATTCTGGGATATTTACCTTTCAAAATAAATCGATGTCGACATTAGTCCATTAGTACACCAGACCTCAGGGAATGAAAGTCTATGGAAACGTTTTCTCGTGGGGGAGGCTGGCTTGAGCTACGACATATTGGAGCAATCCATATTTTCCTCTTGTATTGTATATAAATGCGGAAATCGGTGAGCGCTTGTGCATATGTCATAGAAATAAAAATACATCAACAAAACTAATTATAAAAATGAATGCTTGCTTTGAATTTTAATATTTTGCTTTTCAATCATTTTAATTTTATAAAAGATTGACGTCTATAATATCCGATGATCTTCCATTATAGATATTTCCTTGGGTATTTTATAGCACTATTATCACCACTTTGATGCTGTGGCGTTACTCCACAGTCGTCTGTCAATGAGATATTGGATCTTATCGGTGTTTTCTCTCGAGCTTTGCATCGCATCACTAGAACAATAAGATTGTAATATGTTATGACACTCCCTGTGAAATCCCTGATGCCATTGGTTCATGTAATAAGCAAGGAAAATCAGTGCGTTATATAAATCTCTGTCACGTTATCAACCAAGAGGGAAAGTATAATGACCTAATACGAACAGCGATGTATGGCCGCTGGATTATCTTGATCGGGCTGTACTGTTGTAGTGCTTATATCGTCCCTAGTGGTAATGAGCCAGGTAAGTATTTCGTGACCAGGCTTTGTAAAAATTATTTTAAGCATTGTCTACAATATTTGCGGTTAATTTTAAGCTGTATTTAATTTGATCTGTCAAACGTCCGTGGAAATAGAAGACATAGGGGTTTGACCATGAGTTTAGACACAAGAGATTAGGGATTCAGATACAGTAAGCGATTCCAGTCTTTGTTACAATGATTTTAAGTAATGGCTTTAAGTGTTTATAAAATTGATTTCGAAATGAAAAATGAAATTAATTCCGCAGTATTGATAATCTAAAACATGTAAAATTAAGATTTTTGGAGGACACAGATCTGTATCGTTTTCATGGAGTTTCTTTTGATTTCAGCTTGTTTATCAGTGAGCTGCGAAAATGGCGGTACTTTACAGAAAGAGTTCTGTCAATGTATATGTACTGATGAGTACACTGGACTACTGTGTGAAACAGGTTAGGTTTTCATTACCTTGACTGCTTTTGAGAGTGATTTTCAACAAATCGATACCGCTAAACTCTGTCGCTTCCTGTTTTATCATTTTACACTTCGGAATCCAAACATTATGTGTAACAATGACTTTTTCATTGCTCACTCCGAATTTCATAATGCGTCATAAAATGTTTAAAAAAATAGCAGATTGGTCTGAAGGTTTTGAGACAACTATAAGCACAAAAGCATGAACAAATTTGTTACTTGAAAATATCTTTGAGAATATGATTTTTGTTTTCATTTTATTTGCTTTTTAGCTCGCCTATTCGAAGAATAGGGGGAGCTAATGTTGTCACCCCGGCGTCGGCGTCGGCGTCAGCGTTGGCGTCCCATTTCACGTTAAAGTTTTTGAGCAAGTTTCTGTTTTGCAATTGTTTAAGCTTAAGTCATCATAAATGTTTATGATTTTATTGTCCTAATTTGTATGGATGCTGAACGTGATAATACAACCAATTTGGGGCCCTTTAGTTTTTTTTGAGTCTGTTAATTTGTCATATTTCCATGTTAAAGTTTTTGAGCAAGTTTCTATTTTGTCTATTGTTTAAGCGTAAGTCATCATAAATGTTTATGATGTTATTTTCCTAATGTGTATGGATGCTGAACGTGATAATACAACCAATTTGGGGTCCTTTAAGGGGTTTTTGAGTCTGTTAATTTGTCATATTTCCATGTTAAAGTTTTTGAGCAAGTTTCTATTTTGTCAATTGTTTAAGTTATGATTTTATTTTCCTAATGTGTATGGATGCTGAACGTGATAATACAACCAATATGGGGACCTTTAGGTTTTTTTGAGTCTGTTAATTTGTCATATTTCCATGTTAAAGTTTTTGAGCAAGTTTCTATTTTGTCAATTGTTTAAGTTATGATTTTATTTTCCTAATGTGTATGGATGCTGAACGTGATAATACAACCAGTTTGGGGACCTTTAGGGGTTTTTTGAGTCTTTTAATTTGTCATATTTCCATGTTAAAGTTTTTGAGCAAGTTTCTATTTTGTCAATTGTTTAAGTTATGATTTTATTTTCCTAATGTGTATGGATGCTGAACGTGATAATACAACCAATTTGGGGCCCTTTAGGTTTTTTTGGAGTCTGTTAATTTGTCATATTTCCATGTTTAAATAGTAAATACTTGAACATCAACTTCTTCTGAATAGGCAAGCTTTGCTGTTCTCCAACAGCTCTTGTTCCATACATAAACAGCACAATAACGGTTTCCCAAAGTCATCACTTCCTCACTCACTTTCTCAGTTAGTAGAGGTACTTGTGTCTTCATGTCAAAAAGTGATTTGAACGCCAATATTTCAATTTGCCTTGTCTTTCCTTTTTTCGCTTCCTTAAGAATTATAAACCTGAAAGAATGTTAAAGACTCATAACATCAGGTCATATTGGTTAAACGTTTCAGATTATTTTCAAGGAATACCATGTTTTAGCTGCCCAATTGTTATTAAGTTGTAGATTGAAATGTATACGTCGGTAATTTCGCAAGAGAGATGTATAATGCGAATTCAAATATTTGTGTAAAACGTATACATAAATTCACGAGTAAGAGCCCTTGATCGCGAACTAATGAATTCGTGTTATGTACTTTTCTTAAGCTATTGGGCATTCTGAGTGGCCGAGAGGAGAGTACGGTCTTCCTACGTCCACATTTGGTTGTCCGGAGGAGGACAGATTCGGCTGGAAGCCTGGACATATTAACCTAACATTACCGAGAACGTCTCGAGCACAGATATGGAACGACCTGCTCGACTACACACTCGAACCACACATAATGGGACCGTTCCACACACATATCATGCAAATGAACTTTTGTCTGAGAAAGAATTTGTCACAGAGTAGTTCTACAGATGAGAATTGGCCGCCAGGAGAATATTGTCTTTATAAAGTCGGGGACACGTGTCCATCCGAAAGTATGTCCTTAGTCGTTATTAATGTCTCTCAATGTGTTATTACGTATGAATCCAGACATATGTCCAGAAATAACAAACTTTCATTATTCGTCATAATTGTGATGGGGTCATTATTTTCACCATAGTCAGAGGTGCAGGGATAAGCAACCATATCTATCGTACAAAAACCAGTTCCGAATTCGATTTAGACTGGGAAAAAGCCTCACATTTGATTTGGACTGACAATGAACTGTTTGATAACATAATATTACATTTGAAGAGAAGAGTAACAGTTGGTTTATCTTATTTTGTCTTAAATGTCACTTCAATAAGATCATATTCATAAAAAAGAAACATCTCTTAAGATTCTTCATTTACGATTCAGTCTGTTGAAACGTATTTTAATTAGCAATGCAAGGGGTATTCTTGTTACAATAATCACTGTACTGATTAACTATTTTAGATTTTACAGAAGGGTCCATTACGATACATGGATATGAGTTTGACGTTAGAGACCTCGGCGGAGAGTTACCAAACGTTACTTACCATACAGGAAATTCGTCTCTACAGCTACACTTCTGTTGTCGGTATGATGGCCAAGCATACGACCCTATCACTCTTCCTAACACATTTCCATTCATTTTATTCAAGGTAAGTGATACTTTCGCCAAACAGTGTTTTAGTTTAAGTTAAACATGTCTAGATAAACCATCCAAGGAATAAAGAAAATGGTATTTATAACAAAATCGCGTTCATCAATAGGTCAAATTGTGTCGAATTTGTAATTTTGGAACCAATGGAAGTGATGTTGATTATTGGGGTAGTTGCTAAACCAGATTTTACTGTCTTTCCCGGTCTCTTTCTTTACACTGTAGATTATTGTGTTGTGGTAACGAAGTTACCCCAAATTCTCAATATGAATACTCTTTCAGGACAAAGTAAAACTTAATTTTAGTACTTCCTCTAATGCTTTCGCTATTTCGTGATGGCTCTTCAGGAATATAAATAATATCATATTTTTCTATATTTTTCATTTAAAATTTTTTTTTTTGATATTTAGACGTAACATCAACAATTACACACATATTCATACAAATTCAACATTAAATTGATTAATTGTTAATTAAATTGAAAAATTGAACGAGCTTGAAGTGAAATATTTATCCTTGAAAATTTAAATAAAATCAAACTTGCATTTTCCATATGAACAGAAAAAATTATACTTTAATTCGTCATTTAAAATGAAATAAAAAGAATATCAAAATAACATTTTCTGTATGAGCAGGAAATATTTGAGATAAATTTATCCTTAAATGAAAATAAACAATATCAAAACAGCATTTACCATATGAACAGGAAATATTTGACTTGAACTTATCCATAAAGTAAAAAAAATATCAAAATAACATTTTTGATACATAACAAACAGAAAATAATAACATGGATTTTCAATAACTGGTAGAATTTTATTTCTTTTCTAATTGTTCAGATTTAACGGCTATCCTTTTATGTTATCGATTTACTGATATCAACAATTCAATACCAATCAGGTGACATAACAAATAAAGCAATCATAGGTTCTAGTATACAATAGATACAATAGTCCCGGACAAACGGGTTTTACTTTGTACGTCGCTTTTGTTGGTATCTTATTCCAGCATGCAATATCCGACTTTCAATTTTCGAACAATAGAAACTGTGGTGTATCGTGTCATAAGTCTTTGTCCGATAGTGAATAAAAACTCGACATATGTTTTGCATTAGTAATGTAATGAGAAACAGTTGATCATTGTCTTTTTATACAAAATTATTTTCTATGGTACCTAAAATGTTTTTGAGGAAATTAATTGATTGCACGTATACTATTTCTATAATTTCCTGTCTCGTTACAAAGCTATGATTCCTAAATATGAAAGAATCCGGCGACTAGTGAAAACTTTTAAAGATTAAAAAGATTAAATTATACTAATGAGTTTTTGGACAGCGATAAAAAGACAGGGATATCATAAAAAATTGGATTAGAGCGGAAATTACCTGTAGTTCTCCAAATTATGTTTTTGTTAATGTTACACACCTCTGTAACACACCTTCCTGCACGCGCACGGTCATGTGACTTTGGATTCGTATTTATGATCATTTCAATACGCAATGTATAAATTTTTATCATTAATAAACTATAGCCTCTGTAATTGCTCATTTGAAACATAAAACCTTTTTTTGTCACATATCCATTATTATCACAATTTTTTGTCATTATATAAGAGCTAATTAAGGTTTAATAGTAATCAATCATTAACAATTACTTTGAAATTCACCCATAAAACAAGACACGACGGTTAAGAGATGTTTAGTGTAGTTTTATTGTCAATGACATAAATACATTGAGAGTTTTGTTGTAATTTCTGCTTGTCCATTTCAAAGCACATAATGTATTTGCGAGAATTTCACGTCTCCTTAATTATAAATTGTTACTGAAATCAAAGTATAGTAATACTCGTTTATAACGAATTGCAACGAAATTGATGAGACATTTCGTTATACGTAGTTTGTTGCAGAAATGGAACAAATTGAAAAAAACAACAACAATGAGCTTGAAATATTTATTTCTTCCCCAAGGTTATAAACTTGTTAGAAATTTTATTTTATTCTTAAGAGTCCATATTAATTAACTAATTAAATATTCAACTTTCATTTGCGTTTCATTATATCTTTTATTAGGGTTTAACTACGACGAAAATGAGATTAACGGACACAATAACGAATTTGTTTTGAGCACCAATTCGTTACATAAAATTATCACATGGTCATATTTCTAATATTATAAAATGCTGCATGGAAAAAGTTTTACCGAGTTCGTTATATTCAACTTTTATTTTATAGATATTAGCATGACATGATACAGTGCTGAACGTTATTCTTTTATGACTCAATTTTCAGGGATCTACAGCGAGCACATGCCAGAATATCGACCAGATGACTTCTAAGGAAGAGTTCTTCTTCATGACAAATGAAATAGTTAACTGGGAGTTCAACGGGGAGTTTCCGAACGTCAACAAGAGCGGTAGACATGTTGGGATACCATATTGTTACTATGAACCTACAGGTCTGTACCAAATCTTTCTTGTTTTTAGTTCGTCTGACCCTTCGTCTGTCCGTTCGATATCACTTACTATTCATTCTAAACTCGTGCTAGCTAGAATGTGCTAGATAGATTCTAAACGTGATCAGAATCAGTCATGTGGTCCTCTAAACCAACTTTTTTTGCGTGCGATAAGATTTTGCGCATTTTGCGTGCGACAAGAAAGCGCGAAAATTCATCTGCGCGCAAATATATCCAGTACAGGAACGGTGAAACCGTATGAGTCTAAATCTCGAAATTAAATAGTCGTTAAAAGTGGTTATGAGTGATAACGCAAAGAAAAAGTCGCCACGAAAATCAGTAAAAACTCAATAGCTACCTTTTCCCCTAAAAAAGAGAAAAATGTTCAAGATGGATTTTACTTAGCTTGTCTTGTGTTGCAATATACCTTTTGATGGCCACGTGGCCAAAAAATTTGTGTAAGAGACATTTATGCTGTTTGAATAAAAAAAATATTTATTCCAAACTCGTGCTTAATTTCGCTTTTCCATGCTCATGGGTTTTTTTTTTACGGCTACAATATTTCGTGATTTACAGGTAAAACGTTCGGTTTTACTGGTAGTTGAATGTACTCGAGTTAAATTCAACGAATATGCGCACATTAAGGAATCGTGTCTGTCTGTTGGTTATAGCCCGAAGAGAATGTTACTATGAGAGCGACAAAGGTGCGTCTTACAAGGGCCGCCATAATGTGACGGAGAAAGGTCTGGCCTGTGTTCTCTGGTCTTCGATGCCAGATGGTTTTTACAACAATAGTGTGCACTGGCATTATGAGGTTGAGGACAATTTCTGCAAAAACATGGACTTGGAATACTACTCATTGAAGCCAATGTGTTTTGTGAACACGCAGTGGACACGACAGTATTGTGATGTCCCAAAATGTGGTACGTAAGTCCTGTGTTGTTCTATTCTGTGTGTTTTGTTGGCACCAACATACTGACTGCACAGACAACAAAAGCAAAAGAAATTATTTTATATGTGTTTTTGTGTTCATTAGACATATACAAACATGATTAAACATCAATTATTGTCCAAATGATGATAATAGTTTATACTCCGTTAGACATTTGCATATATATGTTCGCAAACTTATCACAGCATCACATTGCCACAAAATATGGCAAGGTATTCTTTATTTAGGGTATGTAATATACATATTGCTTCATGCGATGCCATTTTGACAGTAAACCACATAACCTTTAATACCGAGAGTTTCAACATTATACTATCTTGTACGTACAAGATACTAAGATGTACGTACACGATACTATATTATCTTGTACGTACAAGATACTAAATTGTACGCACAAGATAATAACCTGTGCATACAAGATAAATGAAATTATGTATTAGCCTTAATACGCCGCCGTAAAGGTGAGAAGACATACCATATCAATATTTTTTTTGTCATTCGGTTTTAGAGGAACTACCCGGATTAGCCTTCATTGAACCACTAAAGCCGGTATACTCATCAGAGTTTGTTGATGCAAATAACCCTTACTTCGCTGTAGATGGCATTGAACGTAAGTAGAAACTCTTTATTCGTTGTAGATTGCATTTATCGTAACTAGAAACCCTTCATTCGCTGTAGATGGACTCGATCTTAAGTAGAAACCCTTTATTCGCTGTAGATGGACTCGATCTTAAGTAGAAACCCTTTATTCGCTGTAGATGGACTCGATCTTAAGTAGAAACCCTTTATTCGCTGTAGATGGACTCGATCTTAAGTAGTGCCCCATTCTTTGATGTAGATGGCATTGAACACAAGTACATGTACATCGTAAGTAAATTCAGCATTCATGGGCTATCTATTTACATCATTGCGATATAAGATAATAACAGAAACTTCACAGGTGGTATCAAAATACCTCCGACATTGCTACACTGTATTATTTCTGAGTCGTGCGTTATCTCTCTGTGATTTGCTATTTCCCCATTATCTTTCTCCCATTACATACCACTTCACATCTCTTTCAATCAATCATATGTTTCAATGATGGCGGTACGTAACCGTCGCTAATCCGGACACTAAAATTCCTAGTCCATACTGTAAACATTTTCTGGACTGTCGCATTAGATCTACTTACTCAATGATCACTGTTATCACGGAAATTCTGAGTTTTCTGTACCATCGGTGTCCGGAGTACCGCGGATCCACTGTACATAAATGTGGTTTCAAACTTTTGTTCAACAGTTTTTTAAGGCATGTGTCTGAGCATTTGTTTTTGTCCTCACAGACGGTTCATCGTTTATAGCGTTCAGACCTCAGGTAAAGCCGTTCTTACAGGTGGATCTACAAGAGTGGTATGAGGTTCACGCTATACAGGTTTACAGAGCAGTTGGTAAGCCCTCATCCTCGATTCTCCAGAGTTTCGGATCAATTACGATCTCTACATCCCCGGATTATCTCATACTAAAAACTGAAGGCTGCTCAGAGGAAAAATTCTGAACCAATCGCAGACCTGCAAAGATTTCCTTTGAAGACTACAGAGAAAGCGACGCCCAACTCGAAAGCTACACAGTCAACCACAGTGTACGCTATACGGCTCTTTTGATGTACATCAACCGACTAAATTATATGTTCTGCTCTGTTGCCTCCAGTTTTACTATGATATAGTACAGGGGTGTAGAGATCGGAGGTGATCGGAACCCCTGGAGTATCGAGGATGGTAAGGCCTATAAAGCTGAAATAATATTTAAAGTAGTTGGTTCATACTTATGCATACTTTTTGCGTAACGAAAGTGAATATACATACACACTTATTTTTAAATCGTAAATCTTAATATCATTTTGATGCAGAATAATGATCATTAATCTCTTCCCAATTGGTTTTCGTCAGTAAGCCATGGTGCGTCCGTCCGTCTGTTTACAATTCATGTTACTGCTATTTCTCAGAAAACTACTGAAAGGGTCCTTCTCGTTTTTCATATGTGGGGTTTCTAGAGCCCTAGTTGTGCATGTTACATTTTGCGATTGATTGATAGGCTAACAAGACTGCCGACAGGCATATTTTAAGCCAATTAAAATAATTTAGAATGATTTCTTCATTTCAGTGTGGTTTCCCGTGAACTTCCGGAGTGTTGGCACCTTTGTTAGTAAGGACCAATGGGACTTTCTGGACTATGGTGCCACTCGTTGTGACGATATCAGATTTCCCGCCAGAAAGATGAGTTTCCGGTTTCAGTGCAAACGTCCAATCATTGGTCAGTTTGTGACCGTGAGGAACTTTGACGACACGAGCCCGACTTCCGGATACGGGAAGTTTAATGTACTGGAAATAACCGAAATCAAAGTTTTAGGAAAAAGTATGTTTTGATCTTACATGTACGTTAGGTACGATTTCTGATGTTTCACATATCACATGAATATGTTCAGAAATAATTGGTATCAATTAGAGATTCTATAAATATCTGCACACTCATTAAATAGGATTTGTTTAAGCGTCAAGAATTTCATTAGTATAGATTTAATCCACATATATACACTTCGTTTGCGCAGAAAGGCAGCCGCGAATAGAAAGATTTTTTATGTATCTCTGCAAAGATGAAAAGGTAGAGGCAGTATTCATATTCATCTTTAGATATACCTTCACATAACATTGTATAAGCGGTTATGATTGATTTTTTTAGCAAAATCGAGTTAAATGGGAATTAAACATTTTGATATAATTGCCCGTACTAAGTAAGTGTGTTGGCAATGGCAAGGGTGTTTAGTCTATGACGCTATATCGACTGATGAGAATTTGCTCTGCTTGAATATAAAATTTTTATGAACATTTCATACATAACATTTCCGTTAAAAAGCAAATTTCGTGTGGACGTAAATTCGTTGTTTTTTTATAAAAGCTCAAAGCTACAATATGTAAACCATAAGAAATGTGATGATTTTGCAGTGAAGTAAAACATGTCATTCTATATTTCTTCAGAAGCCCGATGTGGACAGACAATGGGAATGATCTCTGGTGATCTGTTTGACTATCAAATCAATTCCTCCTCCAATTTCGATGTGACCGTTAACGCTAACGACGGCCGACTACTGCTTCCGGAGACAGGCTGGTGTCCTTCAGATGAAGATATTAGGCCATGGTTTCTCGTAAGTATAATATGCTGATATATTAATGTTAGATTTAAAAACAACTTATTACATGAATGGTTGTGTCACGAGAGTGATAGTATGTGAGTTGGTTCACGAATATATAAATATAATCCAACAGCTATAAACAGTTGAAAGTTTATTTACACAAAAACGGAGACAGATAACCCTGAAATAAAAAGAACAATACCTGACAATATATAGGGACACATAAATGAACCGACTACTATATCTTCTATATTTATACTGTAAGGTATAAAATATAAACAGGTCTCTATTTAATATATTATAATATTAAATTGTATTTTAATTTCCGAGTTACATACATTTACAAATAACATTTAATTTCCAGTCACTTGACTCTATGCATTGCCCTAACCTCACCGACCACGTGCGGTCCTTTGTTATACATAATATAAAGCTTTATGGACAAGTTATTTAAAGAAGTTTTGATTATATAAAGTATATTAATTATATTGCATAGTGAAGAATAAGTTAATTACTTTATTTCTAGTTATACATTAAATAAACATACCTTTTAGTACTGTGGCCGTAAAGCACACATGTACAGTCCAGTGTCTATTTCCACGTGATGTGCGGACACGCTTCCTCAAGGGTTGGCGTGCACGTGCAAGGACAGGGTCATGCAGGGTCAATGTGACACACTCAACCAATCCATTCACTCGCCTCTCATACGTCATCATAACAACTTACACACACAGATTTACATGTACAGGACATTACATGACACAGGGACATGTAAATTCAGACAATACACAGCGCATGTAGTTAAAACACCATATATAATACATATTATATATATGGTGAATTTAAAAACAACTTATTACATGAATGGTTGTTATCTTCCGTCAACTATACAGTTGAAGTATAGAGATACTCTCCCTTTGACTATACAACCTTGAAGGTGTACATGTACACCAAACTTTTGTGATTTGTTTTCAAATGAAAATATCAACAATATATTTCTCTATTTTCTTCATCATGGAATAACCTTTACTCCTATCATAAATAATTGTTATGTCACTATCATGTGCATTTCGTATTTTGTACCACTTGAGTAAGGAGGAAACTTACTATTACTTGGCTATGCCTGGTGTCCACTTTGTTAACATTTAGCATGTTTGGTCAGAAATTATTAAAATTGATTTTTCTTTCATTTTCACATATCGTAAGGTTCCAATTTCTGTCTGTGGCAAACCAATTATTTCTGTCACGACAACCGATTTTCATTATTTCTATTTCAAATATTTTAACAGAAATAGATCGTCGGAAAACAAAAAAAGTGAACTAAAATACCTTTCAATATAAGTTAGGTATATACTGATTTGCGAATATGCTTTGATAGTAATTTAGCAAGCATATTTCTTTCAAGGATGCAAATGTTGTAATATATAATTTACAGGGGATATCATAGCTTCATAATTGTGTTAGACGCTAAATGATACGAATTCTTTTGATTATCATTGATATCAGAAATTAATCATTAACAGACAGGGCAGTAAAATCCATTTACAATTGCAATTTCAAATATTTTAAAAACAGTCCTTTCATTATTTGTTTTGTTTATTCACGACTATCTAATAAGATAAATGATTTTATGTGTAGGTAGACCTAATCGTCCCCACAATCATTCAAGGATTACGCATTCAAGGATGGGACGAAAAAGGCGATAGGAAGCTTGTCAAATCTTTTATACTCAGATATGGAAATGATTTTCATAACCTTCAGCCATATGAGGATCCAAGGGGAATCGTAAAGGTAAACATCAAGTTTTTGGACGATCTCATCATCGTCGGAAACTCACGGTTGGGAAGTAGGGAAGTGCAGCCAACCGTAGCGTTGAGTAACGCAATGAATCGATCTCTGACGATGGACTATCATTTATTTTGTTATTTACGTAAGATTTTTAGCTCACCATCATCAGATAATGGGCTATTAAAATCACGTTTCGTCCGTGATCCTTCGTTTCTCCGTCCTTCCTTTCGTTCGTCCGTTAACAATTCTTTTTACCGCTATTTCTCAGAAAATACATGTACTAAAGGGATCTTTTTTAAAATTTCATATGTAGGTCCCCCTACATCCTAGTTATGAATATTGATTCTTGGCACTGATCAGTCAAGAAGATTGCCGACCAGCCGTCATCTTGGATTTTAATACTTAAAGTTTGTTAGCGCTATTTCTTAGAAAGTACTGAAGAGATCTTTTTGAAATTTCATATGTAGGTTCCCCTAGGACCCCTGTAGTGTAAATAGTATATTGGGACCGATTGGTTTACAAGATGGCCGACTGGCCGCCATCTTGGATTTTGATAGTTGACGTTTGTTACCGCTAGTTCTCAGAAAGTGCTTGTTATATAAACAGCATGCAAAATAACTATCCTCCTTAAGTTTTCGTTCATATTGATGTTTACCAAGTTTGCATTTTGTTGAAGGGTCGTGATGGTTGAGTGGTTATGGGTAAGATGCCCGAAATGTTGCCATAAGTCCTACACCTATATGCCGCTGTGGTTGAGTGGTTAAGTTGCCCAGTCATATTACCACAAAACCTCCACCATTGGGCCGCCGTGGTTGAGTGGTTAAGATGTCCCGATATATTACCACACAACCTCCACCATTGGGCCGCCGTGGTTGAGTGGTTAAGATGTCCCGATATATTACCACACAGCCCCCACATTTGGGTAGTCGTAGTTGAGTGGGTAAAATGTCCCGAAATATAAGCACAAGCACTCCTCCTATCGGTCACGGTAGCCGAGTGGTCCCGAGAAATCCCGAGAAATCCCGACATATTACATGTACAAGATGTACCACAAATCCTTTGAGTCACCAGTTCAGATCCCATGTGGGGCACTTACATGCAGATATTCCAAATTCTCCTTACCATAAAAATCTGGCACGTCCTTAAATGACAATGAATGTTAATAAGACGTTAATCTAATCAAACCAAACCCAGGGTATTTAATGGTATTTATCTGCCGTGCTATTTCCAGTTAAAGGGACACAAATATTTTTTTGCATCGACAGGGAGTTATCACGTTATCTTCACATTTGAAATCTATAAGCATCAAATAAATGTGATAATTTACTTAAAATAGAATATACGTTATTTTGTATTTTGTCCTGCAAAAATATGTAAAAATATGTTCTTTTTTGTCAAAAATTCATTTTTTCCAACATATAACAGATATTTGATACGTTTGACCACTACGCGAGCTCAGGTGTTCAACAGTTTCTACTGAGATATGAACTGTTAACCAGAATTGTTATGATCGATATACAAGGAGTCAAAAGCCAAGCATGTCTGAAACTGGAGCTAGTGGGATGTCCCAAACGCTGTAAGTATACCAGACACAAAAATAAGGTTTTTATAGTGTGTATACTTATCATAAAAATAGGTAAATAGAGGTTCCCCAACAAGTGACTGTTGTTTATCATGTTTATCAAACTCGGGAGAGTTAATTTTCAAATTGAAAATCAACTAACGAGAGTTTAGATAAACATGATATATAACAGTCCCTCGTTGGGGAACTTATTTATCCCATAACTTAAGCTCTGTATTTATACTGTGGTGACCATTTTCTCGTCTTCATTCGGGGAAACTTACCACCATACATTGTGTAGTGATATCTTTCCGCAATAAAATATAGTGCCTAAACAGAGACCAAATATTGTATTGTTTGATACTTTGAATAACAAACTACCTGCTCAACAGTGAATACAATGTTATTTAAAAGAAAATGCGCTATGAAAAGAAGCCCAAAGTTGACAGCAAATCGGAATTAAGAGATCTTGGAATTGACCAATCAGAGGCGCCATAGGTGCTTACACACTGAAGTGTGTAAACATATTATCACATTGTTTTTCCATTGTAAAACATGGGATGAATATATATCATTTATTATTTTTTATTTAATTATCATTTATCTGGCTCCAGGATCACGAAAGAATCCAGATTTTTTTTTTTATTATTTACTTTTTTTTTCATTTATGACGTAACGTTTTGTTACGTCATCTTAGATTGGCTAAGTCTATTATTAAGACAGTTATGGACTGTTTCATGATCCTAAGGCAAGATTTTAGGTCAATTATAAACTATTCTTTTTATTGTTTATTAATTGGATTCTCTACCATCCGGACACTCTTCAGCGCATATCGTCTAGATTACGGTTTTTTAGACTGCCGAATTTCGTCTACGTAGTTACAAATCAAATAGGTTTCCTAATATTTCCGTTTGGATTTGAATTTTCCGGACTATTGGTATCAGTATCACATTTCCGTTGTACTCTATATATCCATTCTTTTCCCAATGCGTGTCAAGCCGAGACTAAGAATGAACGGTTTATTCAGAAGAGGAATGAATTTAGATAATGCAAATTTTGTAACATTGCAAGAATTGCAAAATAACATTACATTCATATGGTGTTGATTTAACATGTATTTTAATTAATGAAAACATTACAATACAAGAAAATATTAAAATGAATAGGATGATGAGGAAACAAAGTACAAGTTTACAAATACATATATAGTCCTTCACATCATGTTGATAATACATATATAATCGTATTTCACAGAGTAAAACAAAATGAGGATCAAAGTGATATGTCATGTGATAATATGACAGTAATAATGAAAGAAAATGTAACGAAAAAGGTTGAAAGTAGAAAATTAGTGATATGTAGTAAAATAAAGTTGTCAAATTGTGTTATTTAAGTTATGCGAGACATTCGTTGTGGAGCTGGAACAATAGACTTCGGCTTTGCGGAACTGCAGTACCTTTCTCTATGGAAAATGCCGATGGAGGGCGATACGTTCAATGTTACACACTCTTTGGAGGAATGCAGACAACATGTTCTGGATCGAGGGCGGATTTCGTACTACTACGAGGAGGAGTTGAAGGAGTGTAATGTTTTCAGTATTCACAGATACCAACGGGAGTTCACCGGGTCCTGGGTCCGGAATACAGACCCTACAAGGTTCATTGGCGAGCGATTCTGTCTTCAAGGTGATGATTACATACCTAACGTATAATATAACCTTTAGTCATTTTATGTTTCTGGATCAATGTCCAAATCAAATTTCTGTCTAATTTTAAAGATGAATTGGTTGTTGTTTTAACCTTTTTTCAGTACAATAAAAGCCCACATCTCATCAATTAAACAACTGAAACGAGTGCGATGGTTATGTTATGTATTAATGGGTAATATGTTTCAGCTGCGTATAATATCATTGAAAGAAAATTGTAATTGAAACTGTAATTATGCTTTAACCTTATCATGATTTGATATTGATATTTTGATTATAATGATAATAAAGGATGAAGCATATGTAAATACGATTTGTAACCATTTAATGTCATTTTATGAATATTTTTAATGAATGTACCAATTCGACATACATATTATATTAACATATAATGCATTTCCAAGATTACCACTTTTTTATTGGTTCTGCATTTATCAACATTAACGAATTTATTGTTTTTGTTTTAAGTACAAGACATTATTTAAAAGTTGTTTCTTAATTTAATCGGTCTAACTGCAAACTAACTAATGTTTAGTTACATAATAATTACGTTATTTAATTGCTTGTTTTGTGTCTTGGGCAGCATGCTTGAGCGAGATAGCATCATAAACCAGACAACTGTTCCACTACACGAACAAATTGTAGTCTCTAAAAACCCACTTCATATTCAAAACATAAAACTACACGAAGCTGTCGTTAAAGATGCTCCACCGCCGACGGAGCATAAACAATAATTATGATTAGACAATGACTGACATTTTATCACGTATTTACATGTCTAATTAACACAAACATATTTACTCATACATAAATATGATTTTTTTTTATTTGCGCAACAGTAAACCATTAGGGCATAGAGCCATGGATGTTTTCGGGGTGCAATTAATTATTTTAAATAATTTTATTCGAAAGTTAAACACTATGCTTAGACCTTGCAATGATGGCAATTGTGTAAAGTCGGTACCTTTTGCTGCTGAGCAAACATACCAATTTGTGTGTTCCTGTTTTTTTATAGATAATAAATATCAAACGTCAGCGGTGTAGCATTTTTAACTTGCCTGACTGCTAGTATGATCTTAATGCAATCAACCTGCCAAAACTAAGTTTTATTCCCAAATAGGAGTGGTGGAGATATCTGACTGTGGCGGCAACATAACCCTCCCTACTACTGGGTATATGACACTATTCTCCCCATCCTTCCCCTTAAGCTATGGTCAGAACGCTTACTGCAAGTGGACAGTGCATGCATCGCCTGGGAAATATCCCGACCTAGAAATAGTTTTCTTGTCTTTGGCTGACCGAGTCAAATGGAACTACAAAAATCAGGTAATGTAAAGACTCAATTTGGGTATCTTATAAATTGTTTAATATTAGAGTCATATTTTTACTTAAAGTTTAAAATATCAACATGCTTTTATACCGATGAATTAAAAATATCACTATGTTAGTGCAGCATATTGTTTACTCTCTTCCTTTTAACCAAAAATTAAAATCAAATTTATCGATAGTTTACTTTATGATAAATATAAAAAGTTTTCTGATTTTCTGATTTCTGAAGGATGCTTTGACTGGGGACACCACAATTTGTTCGGATACTCTTAAGATCTATGATGATTCGGCCAAACCGACAATCATATCGGATGAAAAGATCAACTCTTTACAGCTGTTCAAGAAGTCTAAAATAGTAGCGTCCTATTCTATCCTGCATATTGAACTAAGATCCTGCATTCAATACCAAATAGCTCGTGAAAGAACATTCGAATTCCTTTTCAAGCAAAGTGGTGAGTAAAATATCTTATCTGTTCAGTTGAAGAACCCAGAGGAGGAGGGCTTGGAGTGACATATCGAGCCATCTTAACCACTCGGCCACCGCGTTCAGTTGACCATATGAAATACTCATGAAATATTTTGTTTACAAAAATTATGAAAATTGAAATTCAGTAGATATATTTGTACGTAATTATAACTTGATTTCCCATGGTTTAAAATATATTTCAGTAAAACAATGACAGGTACTTATCTTTTAATTGGTGTGTAGCTACGAAAAGTAAAAAGATATTCAATATTTGGTTTTCCCAGACATTCCCGGATGTGGAATGACGTCAGGTACGTGTATTGGAACATGTACTCGTCCAGCAGCTTACATCGGTACCCTTGGATACCCTTCGGATATTTCTCTGTTGACAACGTGTAGCTGGCGAATTGAGGGAACATTTGGCGTCTACATCCGTTTCGAAATATTAAACCTTGACATTATTGACGGTCAAAACTCATGTGAAAAATCTTTCCTAGCTGTTAACGATGTCCAGATAGACGGAAGTACACAGACTTTGTTAGCGAAGATGTGTAAAAATAACAGAGTGTACTACGCACTGACATCTAGCTGGCACTATATGCTGATTGAGGTCCGAGCAGGTGATGGCCAAGGAAGGGGATTCCTGGGGAAGTATGAAATGGTCGACTCCATCCAGACAACATACAACATAACAGAGGAAGGTCAATCAATGTGACACATTTTTTGTCATATGAAAATTATTTTGTTTACTTCATATTTGCATATTACAAAGTTATATGCCTTTGTGAGTATTTTTGCTTGTAACGTCTTGTGTTTACGAGCACAATATCATTTGCTCGAGAAAACAACGAGAGCTTCCCTCACTAAATAATGACACCGAAATCATTACTTACTCACAAAAGCAGATAACTCTATGTAATACGCAGATGCAAGATAGTTTTTATCTTAGTTATTATAACTTATCATTGTTTTGCATTTACCAATATTCAAGGAAATACAGTATTTGAAATCTAATTTTTGTGGTAAATATTTAGTGTTTTCCAGTCTAATTAATTGCACGGACATCGAATGAATAACGATAGCACGTGCCTATTTTAATAGTATTTTAAATAGTAATAAATATACCGATTATAATTACAAAAATGGATAAGAAGATGTGTTATTTATGGTATTATATCTATCAAAGAAAACGAATACCGTTACGAAAGCAATAGCGATTACAACTCTAGCTTAAAAATAAGCAAATAATGAAAACAAAAATCACAAAATCTAGTGACGACAACCCTTGTCGATTAATTTTGATTTTCGGTTTTGCTATTTGAATGTCTTTTCTTTATTTCCGTGAGTTGAGCTATATAGGCCCCGTGGGCCTCTTTATTCTGTTTTAGATTGTCAACCGGGATGGATTTACTTTGAGAAAAGTTGTTACAAATACTTCAACGAAGCTGGTGCAGTGTCTGGAGTCACGTGGATACAGGCACGTGATCGTTGTCATGACGTCGATGGATATCTCGTCTCTATTGAATCTAAAACAGAAATGACATTCATGCATTACCTAATGACAAAGATCTGGGACCATTCGGACAATGGAGAGGCATACATAGGTAGCTCCTTATTAATACGGCTCACCTAGTTATTTACCCTTTCAATATACATATTGTATGTACAATATGTAATTATATAAGTTCTTGGATTCCCTATGAATGCCAATGTATACAGTTGTCGCACATAAATGAGCACATAAATGAGCACACAATTTACTATATTATCTTTGTATTTTTATTTTTTCCATGAATTATCTCATCTTTACCTATAAAGAGATTTCAACCTACTTATAATGAACAAGAAGAACAATATATCTCGAAACAAATGTTAAACAGCACCTAAACTATCACGGAACTTCATTACCATACACACATACCAAAGTGATGGTGTCAGTTTACAAGGTTTAGGAGTCATGTATTGCATATTTCAACAAATTTTCTATTTTCTCTTTTGTTCTAAACTATCATTCATTGAGATCAGAAAGCAAGAATGATTTGGTCTTATTCTCTGTGTATGATATTAAAGATAAAGGTATAGATATGTAAGAGCGATAATTGTTATTGAGCTAATGCAGTCCAGTATTTTTTTCAATAGGTTTACAAAAACTACAAGTGGACGGTGCTATTCAGTATGAATGGTTGGATGGATCTCCCCTGACCTACACAGCCTGGTATATAAAGTTTAAAATGATAGTATATTTAATACGCAATAAAACATAATTACAATTTTAGAATCGAAGTATTATTCAATCAAAGCCCTTTATAAGCCTTGTCAATTCAATGAATAAGTCCATGGTAAACTCACAGTAAAAATGATAAGTCAGCGTTTTACACATTATGTGGATAAATACATTATGGATAAACTAATTGGATAAAATATTTTGTGTAAAAAGAAAGTTTACACTGAAAAAAATTATACAAAAAATAAAATATTATAACAATAAATCCAAGAAGTATTGAAATGGATTTAATCAACAAAGGTACAAAGATGCTATCACACAGAAGTCTCAGCCAGATGGATTGTTGAGCGAGCGGTGTACGGTTATTCGGCTTGGCAGTATTCGTACCATTGATAACTGGCACGATATTGCCTGCGCTTATGACCAGATTCCAAGCTACATCTGCGAGAAGGACTCACGAAACAGCTCTGAAGGTACAACCATCTTTTATTGCACAAAATTATTGGAAAGAAATATTTTGGAAGAGATTTATGGAATAGTTCCCTACCTTGAGGGTGTGACAACGAAATCACTACCTTTAGGGAAATTTATAAATGTCCAACTCGAGGCTTGCCAAGGTTTGGACATTCCTGAATTCCTCCGATTATGATTTCGTTTTCACACCTTCAAGTTAGGGAATGATTATTTTCCTTCCACATGCTATAGAAAAAGAGGATATCATAGTCTCAAAAAAGTGTAATGTCGACAGTGTTCAAAATTTATGCCGTGTACTCATGGAAGAATATATGCAGTTGTAATTTCTTCTGTGAAAGCAATAATTTTTTTAATTTTATTCTAATCGTAGAATCCACCATCATAGATATCCTACCTAGTACCTTCAGCACCACACAGGCTAATAACTCTGTGTTTGTATGTTCTGACGGGGAGTTTATTCTGCGGTCGTTTCTCTGTGATGGATGGGGTGATTGTCATGACAACAGTGATGAATTAGACTGTGGTAAGTGTTCTTTGCTGCGTACGACTGATAATTTTCAAGGTTTTATTTTAAAAGACGTCGCAATGGTAGAGGAACTTATGAACAAATACATTGATTTAAATAACGTGTTACGTATATTAAAAAGATTATATGCTTGGAAATGATTGGATGACTTGAAGCCTTTATGTATGGCATTTTTACTAGAAAAAATCTAATTTAAAATGTTATATTTTAATAGCAAAGAATGTTCTCAAACTCCCCAGTCATTTCGTTGAAGGGGACATGTATATTGATGTCATGTCATCTTTGTTTTTTTTCGGTTTGTTTTCTTTGTTCAAGGATTCTAAAATAAAGAAAAACCATTGTTTTTGTCACAAAACCTTTGTCTCACTTGCAATTAAAAAAGATACATTTATTTTGTGAAGGACCAATACCTAGTTCCTGTGGGCCCAGTCAGTTCCAATGTTATAATGGCCAATGTGTTTCACTAGCTCTTTATTGTGACTTCATTCCTCACTGTGCAGATGGATCAGACGAGAAATTCTGTGGTAAGGCTTGTTTGAACAATATTTATTAGTACAAGAAGATGTAAAAGGATGTATATTGTCAAAACTGTCTGTTTTTGTTTTTAATACTACACTTCTACATAAAAGCATACACTTGTTTTCAATGAAATTGCCTTGCATTTAATTAATACGTTATTTTATGAACACCTTTTCCTAGGCATATTATTGTTCTTATATATAAGTTGACATTAAATTTGAATTTATAAGTGATATATTAGCTACCAAAAAAAAAGAAAGATAAAAAATCCTCGTCTAAATAACCAAGATAAATGTATTAATTATTTACCAATTTGAGTAAGAATTAATAAAAGGTTTCTTACTAAGAATTAACCAATTATGAGTGCGAGCCAATAAGTAACCTATTAACTATCTTCTGTTGAGATTCAATATTGTATTACTATTGTGCAGTATTGTTAAAACAAAATTGCTACATGCATGATCTAATTTTCTTATTTATGTTATACACAGGCAATAGTTTCTAACCTAAATTTTAAGTCAATTACAGGCCAGAATTACTTGCCCTGAAAGTCTGGCCAATTTCATATCAAGATTTCTCGGCCTGAATTTCAGGTCAAATTCCAGGGGAATTCTGGTAACTTTCAGGTCAAGATTTCTTTGTGCTTTTAGATTTATTTTAGTGGTATATTTAAGTTAATATTGATATCATTCTTTGCTGCTTTAGTGTACGCACCATGTAAGGAAGGTGAATCTCGATGTGACAATGGCCAGTGTATAGACGATGAGTTTGTTTGTGACTTAAAAGAAGATTGTCGGGACGGAACAGATGAGACAAGCTGTGGTAACGTCTGTTACTGATAATCGAAAAATCTCGAACCAAAGAGACAAAAAGTCATTCACTCTAAATTTTGACAGCTTCACATCAAGTCCAGAATTCTCTCTTAGCTTACATTTCAACTGCTCAAATGGTCGAACAAATGAAATTAGCAGTCATAATTTTATTAGTCAAAAGATTTCTTTTCTAAAATTAGTATCAAATATGTATGTAAATTTATTTTGTTGCACAGACGTGGAGATTACCATTTCAAGTGTTCTAATTTAGCTGGATGCAGACACGTTTGGAACAAATAACAAGATATACTTTTTACTGATTACAGACACAAACACGTGCAAAAGCCCAAACTTCCTTTGCTATGACCAGACATGTATACGGGATTCTCGTCGCTGTGATGGTATGATTGACTGTAGTGGGCTTCTGTATGAAGACGAGAATCAACAATGTCAGCTTAGTGTCCATGAATCGTGCTCGTCCTTACTGGGAATTGGTATCGACGAAGACGGGGAATATATGGTTACGTTAGGAATGCAACGTATGTCTTTATATTGTTATATCTATGCTTATAGTGTTTCTCATAGTCAGAAACCCATGAATCCACTAGCGCTAATGCAGTGACACGTTGGTTTCCGGCGGTTAGTGCACTGTTGACTCTTAGTCCTCCTGTCAAAATGTAGTTTTCTGTCAGTGTAAATGAAGCTATATAGTGTATAGAGAATAGTGTTAGTAACCGTCTGCATGTCTTTCTGTACAGATATTGATTTTCATTCAATAACTTGAAAAACGAATACATGGTCCCTTCTACTAGAAATATATTGTTATTACAAATTTTGGTTTCTAGATGTATGTTAACAGGATGAAAGACTTGTTCACAACGATTTTATTTCGTGATCTAGACTCTTATGACTCTAATTTACTTATGTTTGAATTGGTTTCTCGGCAATTTATTTTCCGATTTCACGCGAAAATAGGTTTATTTACCACATCATTGTGTTTTTTAAAGATCCTGTTAAAGTCGAATGTCAGTTCCAAGCCACATCCGGAAACAAGACCCTAGTAAAAACGATAATTCACCACGATCAGGAGGAGGAGGTCATTGTAAGGGAGGAAGCTCTCGGCCGAGATCTGACCTACAACATTCCATCGTCATACATCGACCATATCAAACGTGACAACGTCTGCCACCAGAGGTTCAGCTTTTCCTGCCACATGTCTTTTAACAGGAACTTTGGCTACTATGGTCGAGATTTAATATGGCACGTGGCCGCCTATGAAGGAAAATCTAATGGGACATGTTCTTGTCCTCTGTTTGAGAAGTGCGATACACCACTACCTAGGTAAGAAGAAAATCATAACTGATTATTGGAAGTTCATTACAAATGGAACAGGTCCATTAAATTTACACTGACCTCCAAAAGTTCCTTTTTAATACAGTCATCAGTATATATTTTTTATCAACTTATTTATCTTCTCTTAATGTTTTTCGAGACTTTTCTCAGAAATAAATTGCCAGCAAATTTTAACATATGAACATAACTTATGGAGGGCAGTGTATATACACAACTGTCTAGGTAAGACACAAGTAATAACATATATAGAGGGATAGCTGATTATTGGAGTTTCATTTCAAAGGAGGAGTGTCAATTTGGGCCCTCTGGTGGCCATGAACGATATGTATTATCACACCCGTAACTCATAAGGAACTCCGACCTGTCTTTAATTATATGTCATTTGTCTTATACAAAAATAAACTTCTGGTCCTTTTAAGCTGTAACTGTTCGGCTGAGGAGAACGTATGGTATGAAGCTGGGATCAACGACGTGTTATACGATACTGGAATTATATCCTCACAATCGAAGCTGCCACTTCTACACTACGAGGTGGAAATATTAGGCGGAGTTGAGCTGTACAATTCCTTCACAGTCGGGCCACTTGTTTGTGAACATGGTAAATATTTTCTTCGTATATCTGTGTTGTTTTCTTTTGTTTTGTTAAAACGTCACACAGTAACAGACAGGGTCATTTAAGGACGCGCCAAGTTTAGGAGATGGAAGAAAGTTGGAGTACCCGGAGAAAACCCACCAACAAGCGATCAGTACCTGGCAACTGCTCCATATAGAATTCGGAGCGTTTATGGTAATGTATCGAGACATCTTAACTACTCGGCTGTTTTATGTCTGTGTGGACATTCACAAATTTGTAATTAACATCAACCAGAGAATGTTTTTTTATCGAAATAAAAAAATAAATGATTGCCGTATGTTGGCCAATATATTGCTCTATTCATTGCTTTCAAATACAAAAGTTGGCCGTACAAAATTGGTTAAAACAACTGTTGAATTGGTGTTTCCAAGTCTCGAGTCATCATTTGACATATCAAACAAATATTCGTTTCGCATCATCTATGGATTTATCGATGCTTTCATTTGCAGAAGAGACATCATTTTCAAAGTCCTCTATATGCAGAAGTGGCATCGTAATGGACAACCGATATATATGTATATTGGATTATGACGAATATGGAGAAATAAAAGGCTGTAGTGACCTCTCTCACCTTGATGACTGTGGTATGTAAAATATTTATTCCGTAATTGTTCAAATTATTGGTTTTTGTACCGGTAATATAATCGAAAAATCAATAGGCAATCATGTCTTTGAATGGAAACAAGCCAAAATAGAAGACTAACATGGATATAAGTGTTTTAATTTCGAGTTTCTATATACATCTCTAAGTTAATTAGATGAAAAGTAATGAAAAGCTTCCATATAATTACCGTAAAGATGGTATTAAAGGTTCACAAGTATATGCGATTCCACTACATTTATGAAGCCTTAACAAATGCAAATGGTGTTGTTTAGCGCATGGACGGTCATCTGACGGCATTACATGTATCATTGTGACGTCATTACCATTATGACGCCACAACTTTTGGTCAAGCGATCACGAAGATGATTATAGAAATGACTAATCCGTCCTTGACGATTACTTTATGCAAAATCTCTTGAATGTTTATAATAAAATTATTATCAGAGTATTGTTCAATGCTTAACTACAATAATGGGACTACTCAATGTAAGCTATTTAATGTTACATATTGTCTACCTTCGTACCCCTATAGCATCCACGAAACCTCCCTTATGAATTACCTATGGTATATGTATGCAATGTTCGGTTCATTGATTGATATACAATGCAATAGTATATATTAATAACAATGTGTTTTCTTTATCGTTTTGCATATGTAATTTAAACACATATAACTTCTGAAAATTTATATTGCTGTAGATGGATTTGAATGTCCCGCGGACTATGTCAAATGCAGTCGTGGCTACTGTATTCCAGTTCGATATGTCTGTGATGGCATATCTCATTGTTCTGTTGGCGAAGATGAGAAAAACTGTAGTAAGTGGTCAATGATTGAAACTACGCTAAATCACGTCAATAACACACTAATTGTTGAATATCTACACCACTGAATAACGTAATATTAACATCATTGTATTATCAAAACTAGGGGATTTTAAAAGACAGATCCAATATAAAGCCACAAAAGTTACGGTTTTACATTTTAAGTTGCATATAAAACTTCAAGGAGACTAAGCTAATCTGTTCCAGATTGAAGATAGTTTCGAACTGTGCTTTTCGTGTATCTTTTTTATCTTTACGTATTAGGAGTTGCCTTCATTGTTGGTACATGTATGTTCCGTTTTGAGGTCACCATTTAATGAGCAAAACCCATGTTTTATTATATTCACGTTCGAAATTATGACGTTATGCTCACAAAAACGTCACAATAAATACCTTGCTGCAAAGGCAGATAACTCTGAAATATGCAAAAGCAGAATACTGTATCTTTGATCATTAAAGTATATGACGGTATGGGCACCTGATCCTGTCTTACTGTAAGTCTATTATTTGTAATATAATAAGTATTTTTTTCGTTGAATATCCGTTCTAGGGACCAGGAATTGACTTTGACTCAATCTGAGTTTTGAGCCATTCGATCTTAAAATACATATGCCAAGAAGGAAAAAAACGGGCTTTCAAATTAATTCGACTCAACCGGAATTTCGAATGAAACAATTTAGAGATAACGAGTTTAGACTGGAATCATAAATATGCAAGCTAAAAACGTAATACCTTAACGTTTACATTCTTTATATATGAATCCACTATATCATTTTTGATATGAACTAAAATGGCAAAAAATATTTCTTTGCAGATCGATCCTGCGCTGACTTGTTTAGTTGCCATGGAAACGACGTGTGTGTGAGCCAATCACAGGTGTGTGACGGTGCCAAACAATGCCCGGAGGGTGACGATGAAATGTTGTGTGACGAGGATTGCCTCCCCGAATGTACCTGTCGAGATCTTGATGTGGCGTGTGGCAACATCGATTCCAATCAAACTGCCAATGTTATCCTCAACAAGAACGTTCGAAAGTTGTCCATTAGAAATTCAAACTTTACCGCTGGAATACCGGTATTAGAAACGTTCATGTTGGCTGAACTGGACTTGTCTAGAAACCAAATATCATATATACCCTCGAACACATTTACTAATCTTCGGAATCTTTATCATTTAGATTTAAGCTACAATGATTTAAGGGTCATTTTAGCAAATACTTTCGAAAACCTACATAAACTCGTGTATCTGAACCTTGAAGGAAATGAAAATCTGATAACAATTGAGGCAGATGCGTTACGTGGTCTTGCTATGTTACCCGAGATTACTATTAGACAAACAAAGTTGCGCGTGCTTTCGGCAGGTACCTTTGCTGGATTAAGGGATCTGATAGTAATGAATCTTACTAACAACCAGTTGGAAGAAGTTGATGATAATGCGTTTGGTATGCTCCAAAAACTCTCTGTTCTCGATATAAGAGGAAACAAAATTTCAAAATTTTCAAAAGGAATTTTCAACGGACTTTCAAGCTTGAAAAAACTTTATACCGACGCTTACATGTTCTGTTGTTTGAAACCAGTAACCGTAAGCGATGCAAATTGTATACCATATCAAGATGAGTTTTCTTCGTGTTCTGACCTCATGCGTGAGGATCACCTCAAAGCCTTTATTTGGATCATAGGGATAAGTGCATTGATTGGAAACGCAGGCGTTGTTATGTATAAAATAATATTTGACTGTCACAGTTTGGTTAAAGGTCACGGTATTTTGATACTTAATTTAGCCATAGCAGACTTCGTCATGGGTATCTACATGCTAATCATAGCAATTGCTGATTCTGTGTACAGAGGCAGGTACATATGGAACGACATGTATTGGAGGAACAGTCTCCAGTGTAAACTAGCGGGGGTCCTCGCCACCATATCTAGTGAAGCTTCCGTAATGTTTCTTCTGTTGATAACACTTGACAGATTCTTGTCAATGAAATTTCTGTTCAGACAGCACAAGTTAAACAAAAGAAAGATTATATTGGCCTGTCTGATTGTTTGGATTCTGTGTTTTACCATTGCAGTTATTCCGTTATTGCCACTCTCATACTTCTCAGGTCAGTTTTACTCCCGGTCCGCGGTGTGCCTAGCCCTTCCCCTCACGCGCGATAAGCCGGCTGGGTGGGAATACGGTTCAGCTGTGTTCATCATCCTGAATTTTGTTATCTTTATCTGTATCGCTGTTGGCCAGATACTGATCTACAGGGAAGTGTCGACCTCTGACCAGGTACTGAAGAGTCAAAGACGGGTTCAGGACGCCGTCATTGCTAGGAGTCTGTTTTTAGTGGTCTTCTCCGACTTCCTGTGCTGGTTCCCGCTAGGACTTATGGGTAAAGTGTTAATCGATGTCAATGACTTTTTTATATCGCAAACGTTTCATTATTGTCATATGGGTCTTCATTATTACCATATGCTACCAAATCTGGTCTATTATGACTATGAATTACCACTGCAGAAGTGTACCTTTTTGATAAAGATATGTTGTACTGTTAAGTACTATTTTCATTATTCACAGAAATTGCACAAAATTAACCATGTCGATTAAAGCTCAATTAATAAACTTAATAAATTAATAATTACAAAATACATATTATAATTTCTGAAGAGTTTGTCAAAGCGAGATAACTTGTATGATGAATATCAACCTCGAAAAAGTATGCTGACTGTTTTACGCATTTTATAATGCGGATTTATCTTTTATTTGTATACCTGTAAAAGTAAACGTAGGAATTAAAGTCGATATATTGTACGTCGATGATTTTACACTTATAACAAGCAAATAGAACTACAGCAAATACCTTTGAAATATTTTTGACACTGCTGAAATCTATTTATCTATTTTCCATGGAAATCTTCCTATCAGCAATGTGTTGTGTAGCTTCAAATTCACATAGTTTTGTGTGTAGTAATAACCTAACCAGATATTCACTTATTTCCACAATGAGTTCCGTTTCACAATTAGATTATTAGACTATAGCAGTCTATTTACGTATAGAGAATGACAATGCGATTCAGAATTATAAAACGAACTACATTTTTATCAATATTTACGTATAATCAATACCAAATTTCACTTTGCTGCACTGCTGAAACAAACCATGTGCATTAATAGTTATCGACCACGACATCATGCACCTTTGAAAAGACATTTAGATTTCAAACTCGGAGATAATGAGGATTTACTGATGAATGACATCAATTTTGCGTTAGTTCTATTACATCTTCAAGTGATCACGTGATAACGTGCAGCGATCTAATCTAATCACCCATCAGAAAACTATAATTGGTTAATTATTTCATAATCGCAAATGTCACAAATGTTGTGTATTTTTGTTTCAATCCAAATGTTACTTGATTAAGCGATTAAACACCTCCTTAATTTGTTTTTTATTGCTGATTTGCTGATTTTACATCTTTATCATGGAAAGACGACCAATTCTACAAATAGGGCAATTATTGTTCTGATTGACAGAGCTATGAAATCGATCAAATTATTAATTTTAAAATGTATTACCACGTCTTTGAGTCTTTTAACAGTTTCTGGTTATTTAACAAAGATTTCTATAAATGAAGAACAATATGTATGATTAGAACATAGTCATGATATGACGAATTTCGCACATTTAAAAAAACATCTAAAGACTGTAAATGATCTGTAATAATCAGATAACTTGTAGGTTTTTCTTCATATGAAGAAAGACAACATAACTTTTTTGAAATATTCAAGTAAATGGTTATTGTAACAAAATTACATTTCATATATTATATTTCGTTTTATTGAAATTAAACAAAAATCAAATAAAACTGCTGAAATACTTTTTGCATTTATGGTAATGAAATTAATTTCCCTATAGGAATTTTGGCCTTTTCTGGAAACCGGATTTCATCTGAAGTATATGCCTGGACCGCGGTGTTTATCTTACCTATCAATTCTGCTCTGAATCCTATTCTCTACACCTATTCAGGTATTAGGCGTCAGAAGGTAAGTCGACGGTATTCAAAGTAAATGTTTTCTGCTTTGTAATATTGTTTTCAGTAACTATCACTCGTAGTAGCTAATAAGTAAACTGTTCCTCATACCGGGTGTAGTACTGGGTTATCGTATACAATATACTCGTGTCGCATGTACATAGTACAACTCTTGGCAAGCCTCGGGTTTTACAACATGTTGTGAAGCTTGGGTAGACTATCTCTGTCCTTCCTATCCACATAAGAAAGATTCTTATAACACTGACCATTTGATGTAGCTCTTTTATAATTCCATATATTAGGGATGCTTATCACAAGCGGTATACGGATACGGATTGGAAAGGGAGCGACCATTCTTTATAAGACATTCCATATTTACTATTTTTTCGTCTAAAACCCTAAGCTAAGAAGGCGTAAAAGTATATTTATCTATCCACCAAAACGCACGCTGCGCTCTTCTTCACGTAAAATGACAAATCATATTCATATATTCTTCTATGTCTAACAAAACGTAACTCACATTCAATAAATCCGAACGCTTGTTAGATAATTGATAAATAAGGAACATGCCACTGTAATCCTTCAGCTTGAGAATAATCGACGTTTCACCCAATGTTTCCTGGAATTGTAACATATGGGATTTATCAAGGTAGTCGAAGTATGTTTGATAACTATGTTTTCGATTATGCTTTCAGAGAAGTCGACAGATGAGTAAAAAGAACCAGTTAAACCGCACTTCGTCATGTGAGTTCATTATTTTGACATATATAGATAGACGAACTAAAGAAAATAAGGGTCACGATTTAAATCTCCTTCTCTAAATGAAAAAGTAAAATGTAACCTGTAACCATTACTTTCTTTTGTAGAGTACATATATTTAATATGAAACATTCATCAGAACAGTTTGATTTGCACGTTTTTGCTTACAACCTTATTTAATTTTCATTCATCTAAACATGCACATCTAGTTGATACGACATTTTCTGCTTCATCTAAATGTTTGGTTTTTGTTCGTAGCATTTGCCTCCCAATATTCCAAGTGGCTTGACATTTGTGATAGCGGCCATTTTGTGATTGGTAGCAGCATACCCTGCCACGTGACACTGCGGGAATACATGCGAACGACAGCACCCTCTGTCAAACATATGTACGTGATTGTCACTGACGTCACGGCACATCTCAGATTTCTACATAGACGGAACCTGGCGCATTGTCGACTGACTGAGGACACGATTATTGTAAACATTGTTCGTGTAAGTCAAATTATATTATTATAATGTGGTTTGAAATATAATGAGTCCGAGAACGTTCAGAAGACAGCATTTTACTATTACATGTATATGTTAATTAAAACATTTAACATTGTTTTCTATTTAGGCGTGTCCTAAGGCGTTCAGTAGACTACATTCCACTATAATATGTAAATTAAAACATTGTTTTCTATTTAGATGTGTTCTAGGGCATTCAGTAGACTACTTTCCATTATTATATGTAAATTAAAACATTGAACATTGTTTTCTGTTTAGGCGTGTCCACGAGCAGTAAGTAGACTACATTCGACCATTGTTGAGGAAGAGACGAATGACGGCAGTAGTGATATGGAGCGCCTTGGGAAGTTGACCAGGATCATGCTGCATTGGTACCAGAAATCTAGGCGATAGATTTTTCGGGAGTATTCAGACGACCCTTTTTAAGTTTTAACGAAGGTGCCGTGGTCTTAATGTAAATGGTGAAAGTGCGATCCTTTACTGCAAATTGGGATATTTTGGATGTGGTAATATTTTGGCTTATTTGGCGATCGATGTGATCGGCATGAAAGCGCCAATATTTAACTCACCATTTGGCTAGGTATTTATCGTTTACTGATAGCGGTGTTACATCCCACTTTGAAATTATAACACACTTTGAAAATTGTGCGTTGAATATGATGAAAGTAAATGCATTTAATGAATTTACACATAACTGGGTTGTATCACACGGTTTTTTTGTACCGCCATATGCTTATTACTTATTGATATTGCTTTGTGCCAGTAATATTTGTGAGGGTTGCTTCATTCATATTTTGCTCCCAACGACATCGGCTATCGATATCAAAGCGTTAAATCACAATGTCAAATTTGAAATGAGTGGATACTACGGAATACAAATACATGTGAGGAACAAATATAAGAATGAATTTGCATCACAAAGGGGAAACCTTGGTATTCTTGATGACCTGATGGCGTGAACCCTTAACGTTCCCAATATCAACAATTTTATGCCATTTTCTTTCTTCAATTTGTGATAAGTGTAGTTTCACGAAATGTATCCCCATGAACTAATATTAACCTCGCTTATATTGAATGGCATTTTCCATATCCGCTTTTTCCATATCCGCATAAAGCTTTGCAAACAAACTATGAAATGGAAATCACTAAATTTAGTATCTGCGAATACAGTAGCATTTATTCATCTACATAAGCTACACCAGATGGAATTCACCAGATGACATTTAAATGCATCAATTTGATCCAATATCAGCTACATGGATATTGTAATAACTGTGACATGCGATGTGTGTAGCAAGTGTGTTTTATATTATAACTATACCAAATCAATTGTGTCCGTTTAGGCAATGTATGTAATTTTGCTTTCAATAAAATACTTGAATTGAAATTACTGGCATTATATGATTGTAAAGTATTTGGCTAATTCACGACTCAGATAGGCTACAGACTTATTTTGTTTTTGAATAGTTTATATGGTATGAATATAAACAATATATAGACGACATGATATGAAATAGTCCTGTTGATATTGGAAGGATGGGTGTTTTTACAATATCATATCTTCTCTCAGTATTTCTTCATTTTATTTTGAACAGAGCTTTGACAACAGAATTTAGAAGATAACATACTAACTAAAGACAAACTGATTTTTAAAATTTTGCATATACATTGTACTACATTACAAATGCACGATATCTATACATTTAATTCATGAATTCCTGTACTCAACAACATACATATTCGATATAAATTACGATTTGAAGTCTTTAAATTGTGTATTTAGAATGAAATAAGATAAAAACTGAGAGATTGAATTACTACATTGTGCAGTTATTAGCCTGGTTCGGAAAACGAAACTAAATCACAAAAACCAGGCAATTATTAGATTGTATGCGGGATTAACCAATCATAAACTTCAGGAAAATATAATAAACCATCATCATCTTGTACCAATATGATACAATCTCGCTTACCTCCCCTTTACCGTCTGAATCTTAGTCGACGTTGTTCAACGAGAAAAAGTCATGCCTTCAGTTTCAGTTTTATAAAGTTATTATTTTGCAATTGTAATTATTTATAATCTGATGACAAAATACACCTTTATAATCAATCAACAATCAATTATCATCATTCACAATATGTGTTTTTTACCATCATAACGATTACAAAAAATATGAAGCCAATACTCATCGTTATCCGTCTATCGTAATAATCCATGCATCGTAATGCACGAGACACACAGAATATTTTTTTCATTGCTTAGTACACATTGTCTTTAATGAAAGCAATAGACCTGGGCATAATGGGTTTACGATAAAAAAAACAAAACAACAAAACAAATCTTAATCTGAACATTTTGACAGTGACAAATGCATTTTCTGATTGGAATCAGTGTCTAATATAGTCCGAATTATTCTGGTGTTCTGTCGGCTTTATCAATAGGCGAAAAATCCCTAGAACGACAGATTAATTCGGACTGTTTCTAACACTGTAACATTGTTATGAGTTATGTCTTTAACTTCTTTATTTGTTTTTAAAGATGACTTTAGCAAACTGAATTGAATACGACATTCTTTAATTTTATCATAGCCATATAAGAAACCACTGATTCATCATTCATTTTCGAATATTCATGAACGTGAATATTACAAAGGCTGTGGTCTGCCAATTATAATCCCGAATGCAGAATCGTGTTTGTTTTGACTTAAAAAAAACAATGAATGCATTGTTATTTTTAATCCTAAAATATTGAATTTACTGATTATGCTGCCTATGCAAACACAAAGTTTACACAATCCTTGTTTCACTCGTATGTGGGTCGCCGTGCTTTTTCAATATCACTATTAAGATTTGATATTTCTAATTTCCACTTCAATTTGTAATATTCACTTATTGTTTTCTAAATATTAGATGTATCTCGGCTCGGCTCTGTTATTGATAAATGCCGATTTAATGGCATATGAGAGGTGTCATTGGTAAACTGTGTAAGCAATAAGAATTTTAGCATATACTAACCGCCCCCACTACTGCATGATTTCAGTCTTCCTGAACCTTAAACACACACACACACACACACACACACACACACACACACACACACACACACACACACACACACACACACACTCAGACACACACACACACCCTCACACATAATAATATATAGATATAGATAACATGTGAATAATTTGTTTTAGTGTTGGCTTCGTAATAGCATTTTTGGTACATATGAACCAATGTGGTTTTGAAAAACCTTGGCTATACTTGAATAACTAAAAATATAAAAGGATTTGGCATGTAAAAACTCCTTTCAAAGTTACATACACAATAAATAGCAGTAAAGACTGATAACATATTTACAATTTCCGTTAAATCTAAAACATCATTAATCTATGCACTTAAAACATCAATATTTTATTCCAAAAGACTTTTTTTTCATCTCCGATTAATGACAATTCTATGAGTTATAGATGCATGTAAAATTCTCTACCAGCAGTTGAATGTGTTTACCATAGTTTATGCTCTTGGTTCTGTCCCCTGGCCGAGATACACCAAAGTCTATAAAAGTTTCTGTTCCTGCTTAGCGTTGAACATTAAGGGCATGGAACGACTGTTTTGCCTGATGTCAGTATAGTGTGACTGAGTTGGGTGTGTTGTTGGTGTATTCAACGGTATGGTTCAGTGATGTACCACTATTAAAGGGCAACAGTTCCACTATACAAGAAGTCACAACACGAATATACCGCAATATCCCAAAACACGCAGCACGCACTTCATACACGCAACACACTACTTGCATGGGAGGCCGTCCTTGCATGACCCTGGCTGTTAGTAGGAAGTTAATTTAATAAAAAAAATCAATACTCAACAAAGATGTCTGACATGCATTCTGACAATGGTTACCACAACTTATATATATAGGTCAAGTTGGAAAATACTAGCTTATATTTGTGTAACGCCCAGGTATGACATGATGTTATTGTACTGATCATCTGACAAACTATATAGCTAAAATTAAAAGTATTATAAGAAAGGTAAAGTCATGTGCCTACCTGTATGAACATTGCATCATGATACGACGTTTCGACATCATCAAGTAACAACGGAAAATAAGCTATCTTGCATCGTAGGTTACCCACGACTGACTGCACCACGCTACCCTGTATTATCTTTCCGACAACGGCTGTCTTCTAGTCTTGTTAATGTAACATTCTCTATAAAAATCTAATTTTGATAATTGTGTTGAGGTCTGGAATTGGAGTTCGCTCTCTGTAAATCTTATAAGGAACATCCAGTAGGCTTGTGATTGGTCAGTTGTTTTCTCCTGAAATGCCTTCAGTTTTACTATGGTATATTCAGGTGTGGACAACACGTCAGTGATAGTTACCCTTGAAGTATCGAGGATGAATCAGTAGTTAACCTAAATAAATCATTTTCAGTGAAATATGTATTTATTAATGTAAGATAATGATCTAGTTCTATGCTAATACCTGAAAGGACAAACTAATAGCGGGATCGGAGTTTTTTTCCGGATATTCTGTATCAGTCACACGACAGTATTGACTTCAGTTTATTTGATTTGCTGTCAGAGGAAATGTTATGATATTATCCAGATTGAATATCTCTTATAGCGACTCCCACTTCTCAAGGTATTTAAAGACAATTAATTTGTATGCATAAAATAAATTACTGCTTCTGAATTCATTTAATACAAAACTGCATACAAATTGTCATTTTATCGCAAATAAATATAGTCCAGATGGAAGCGCAAATGACATATTTTTTTCTCTTTTCAATATCATTGGCGCTTAGCATTCAACCAAAGCGGCACTGAATTTGGAAGACCATCGGTAATCTGACATGTGAACTTTATGAAAATGAATTAGTGAAATCTAATTGATAAAATAGAAAGTTGTGTCTAAATTAATGTAATTTGTAACGGAAATTCGGGAGTAACGTGTACAGGTGTCATTGAATGACAGAAACCACGTGATTGTTTTACATCTGTGACCTAAAATATTAGAGACAGGTTGTATTGTTAAGCTAATTCATGATAGAAATTCAAGTTACATATGTACTTCGGTCGAAGTGGAGAAGAGATCAATTTAGATTTCGCCATTAAAACAGTCATGGGCATCAGGTCAAAAAAGTTTCACGTAACACACGAACCTAACACTAATGTTAAAATCTTAGGGCTATTAAAATGAAGGACAGAAGATATCTGGTTTTGCATTGGGTTTGATTTAGCACTATGATTTAGTTTTCCTGTTTCTGAACAAAGTTTGCAGTAATAAACTTTTACTAAGTCTGTTTTATGCTTCCATGGGGTCTTTAAAATCATCAATCCATTCAACAAGTTTAGTTATAAATATTAAGTAAAATGTTCTTTGATTGAATTAAAAGGCATAATTGCATTTACTGTTATATTGGCTATTAATCACTTCAATCGGAAACAATCTGGAATACACGAATCATTAATATCGTGACCTGTAGCGATAATATAGATGACAAAAATAAATAAATTGAAGAGATCACGGGGATATGAACTGGCCAGAGCTTAACGAAACTAGACTTGTTGGTGTATGTAGGTAGTAAAACTTTCTTAGGACGAATCAGCTTATTAGGAAGAAAATTCAAATATCTGGTTTTGGCTCCTCTTTCTTTATACTTCTTTGAGAAATTTATATTACAAATTTTGTTAGTGATGTGTTCAGCCAAACACAAGGCCAGATTGACCCCAACCTTGGAGCACCAAGACTGTTGCCACAAATTTGCTCCGCATTTTAACAATGGATGCCACATATCGAAACAACAACACGTCGCACCAAAGATCAATTCCCTCAGCGACACGAACAACGTTCCTACCAAATCTACCTTTCAACGAAGATGGACACGTTCACCTGACGAAGCCTGTCAAACAACGGCTCAAGGCACCAGAGACTCCCTATGTCATATAACAGCCCAACATCGTCGCCTCGGAATCAGTGTTTTAGATGTGGTAAGTGGGTATTCATTGTTTTCAAGAGCACGTTAATATTACCTGTCAGGCAAAATCAGCCCAAATGTTTTCAAATGTGGCAAATTAGGACATTTTTCAGGGCTTGTTTTTCAAAGCGCCCAATTCGGACCAATCAAACCAAAATCATAAATCAAAAAGTAAATTTCACAAAAGCAGGGACGCAAAACGCATGTCAGAGTTTCATCTCGCGAAAATCAATAGTATGTGAATTTCCATTTTCGACCTTTCTGACTCAGAATTCACAAAAATAAACAAAAGAAATCAATGTACAAATTGTACCACAGATCAAAAGCAACAATGGCACAAATGAAAACGAGCTGGAAATTAAAGAGCTCAAAATCACCAATGAAAATCTTGAAGCGGAAAATGAACGCTGAGAGCTGAGCGAGAATCAAACTTATACCAATGAGCTAAGAGTCAGCTTTGCAGAAACTTTTAATTTGTACCAGAGTGAACATGAGCGTTTAAAACGGGAGAATGCATTTTTTGAAAAAAGAAACGATGATAAATCTGGTCAAATAGCTCGTCTTGAAAAAGACATCACAAAATATAAGGAAACAATCGCTAATCTTGAAAGCACGATTCAGAATTTCGAAAGAGAAAATTTGCTTGTAAATTCTCAAACGTCTCGACAAAATTGTCAAAATTACGCACCTCCCAATCATAACCAACCATTTCGGCCAAATCGAAGACGAGGAAATTTTGGAAACCAATTTGGTTACTATTAAGTTTTTAGTAGTTTTTGCTAACCCATGCTTAAGCTTAAGCTAATTATACTTCTAGATTTGAAGGAGTCAATGAAAACCAATAACAGTCTCTTGAAAACAACAGTATCCACTTTTATTACATGTGTGTTAATTTGATGGACAATCTATTGAATGAACGTTATACAGTTGAGAAAAGCCTAGGTGTATTTAGATTATCAACACTGACTTGTTTGACAAATAATTTAGACTCTGGGACAGAGTCTTCCTGAGCGAGAAGGAAGTTGTCATAGAGAAATTTGAGATGTTCTTTGTTGTTATATAATTGTATATTTTACCTATAGATGTGTTGATCAGTTTAAAAATCTACCCTAAGGCATTGTGGTCTTATTTTTGTGGAGTGACCACCAATTACATATAGTATTCACATGTCAAAGTGTTTATAATCTTCCTTGAGGCAATGGTGTCATTGATAAGCTTAAGTAGATATATTTTATATCAAACTGTCGATATATTGTCAAGTCGTTTAATTGTGATAATATCTTTTTGCTATTAATCTTGATTACATCCGGGTATACCTATTGGACAATGGTCATTTTATTATAATAACCCATGCCTGATTTATGAACATCAGTTGGATTCCCAACCTTCAAGGCGGTCACTACGGATATTTCTTGGATTACCAGATAGTCAACTGTGTGTGAACATTATTCCAATTCTGAACATCAGTTGGATTTCCAACCTTCAAGGCGGTCACTACGGATATTTCTTGGATTACCAAATAGTGAACTGTGTGTGAACATTATTCAAATTCGGAACTTTTATAAGGTGGATCGCCATCTACGGACAACTAATTCGGTGTCTACATATTGGATTACCAATACGAGTGAACTTTCATTTTATTTCTATGTAATGTGCCACATATGTTTGATATATGAAAAAAAATACAATACAAGAGAAAAGCAAATTCCACTTGAATTCTTCGTTTTGTGTCGATTTATATCATTACCAACGGTCCGAACTGAACCTAAAAAACACACATTTTCTTTATTAAAATACTCCTCAATTAGATGCAGCCGCTAACACATGTTGTCTGAAAGAAGGTAACAAGTAACAGATTAAGAAGTGGTGTATACACTAGAATTTGTTTCCTATTACCTGCTGGTGTCCGGTTCAGATGCTATTTGGTGTTGGTTTTGCACTTGGCGATCATGATAGAATGATGAACAAGTAAGAATGATGAATAGACACCAAAAATCGACCCCTCCTCATACGTCACTGTGTTAGAGGAGTGGTGATTAGATTTATTAACAGTGTCAGTGTGTGGCCTGCTGTTCAGACGTGTCTTCGATTAATTACAGCTTTATCAAATTTTCAGCGAATTCAATCATTCTTTCATCATAAGCAAAAACATTTTTGACGTGATGAGATGCCGAATCAATATCCCAACTTCGTGTTACTTTAAACTCTTATTATATCATTCATCGGTATGGAAACCCGCGAAAGGCTCGGTTAGAATGATATTCTACAGTACAGCATTATGTCAGTGGTGCTTCAGTGTTTGTAATTATCCTTGGGCCATAACTGAATCAATTCTTAACAATCGATTACATAATTGGCGAAACGTAATTGAGCATGTCAAGTTGTCTTCTCGAAATTATATCTGTGATCGAACCAGGTCTCGGCCTGAAGTTCCTCTGTATGCAAACAGAAGGAATTCTTTGTATCGCCCCAACAGGTAATTTAACTAGAGCGGTAGAAAACGGCATCGAAACATGTCTTTGTAACATATCAAATTTAAAACTAATGGAATGCAGTTAAAATTTCCCATACGCACCTATTGAAAAATATATTAGGGTTTCAGAAAAACTGTACTGAATGAAATTATATTTCATACAGAGTTCGTGAATTTATCAATGGAATACACAAAACAGATGGAAAATGTACCACGGGCACTGTACGACATCATGGTAGTGTGGGGATTAAATTATTCCAAAACAAAAGTGCAGTATGTCTTGTTAGAACATTAGGGGATGGATCGTGTCTTTGGAACTGATATAGAATCATTAAATTATCTTGTTGGAAAAAGATGATGGACTAAAAGAATGCAACAATTCAGATTTATGTTAAAAATCGAAAAAAAAGAAAACCCACAACAAAGTCTCGCCTTAATTAATCAAATAATAGAAAGTTGTGCGAAAAGATAATATTTTGTGGAGTTGTCTCTTGGAAGGAAAAACAAGCGTATTTTGCTTTTATTGTTTCATTGACGACTTGTAGAACATAAAGGTCAAATCCATACCGGACTTTGCACAAGAAGTTATAGGGAGAAGTACGGAATATTCTGATTTAACTTTGAACGGAGTGTATCAAGTATTACAAAAACACATTACAAATTGAATCTCAACTAGAGATGTGACCACAGGATTAAGATTTAAGGAGCATCAGGGATAATAGATGGTCTATACGACAACCAACCGACTCCAACCATGGACAGTATGAAATTAACAGCCGACGCATAGGAATGAAAATTATTAATCGTAGTGATATAATGGGAAATTCCTGACTATTTCAAATTGATGAATATTCGAAACAATGCCCATTGTTGAGCTGAATTATGAGATAGATAAAACCGTTTTTGTGCTTTATGGAGATTAAATATGGTAGAGAAGACATTGTAATAAGCAGACACGGCTCCGTCTCCTTGATTCATATCATCTTTAACTGTGAAATCGTGATGCCCAGGACATTACTTAGCTGAGAAATAATAATATAGTTTGTATCAAATCTAATAAATCACATCTTAGTTTAACTACGATGAAAACTTGAAAAAACCATCTTCATGCATTCTAAAGATTTCAATTTACGAATATACTGTCGCAGACAAGAAAGAGAAATCTATATGACGATATCAGTTCTTGTGTATAAATCACCTCAAAACAATATTACATTTTAAATTCATTACGTATAAAGACTTTTCCCTTCTGCGGACTGGTATTGTACATGTTTAATGGTCAGATTGGGAACTCCTGGGGCAAACTATGATGGATTAAGCCCGAGAAATGAAACAGACGTACTGAAAACCCACAATAACACGAGAAGCCATTGGATTTGGAAAGCTTGTAGAACGCCTATTACCGCCAACAATAAATGCGGTACAGGTCGGCAGACGACAGACAACCGCCATGTCTCCCATACACGTTGATAATAATGACTGAACTTTATAAAACCAGACGTACCGAGGACATAATTTTTTTCGTCGAATCCGAATTTCGTGAATTATTGATGAGTTTTGTTTTTTTGTTTCCAATAACAAGGTAAACCTCACATATTTGTATATATGTACTTTTTATATATATTAATATACACTAGAAACAATCCCTTAAGGTGGCTATTGTTGGTAGGCGTACATGCCGGCTGCTTGTGAGCGATTATGAAAGTCTGCGAATAGACATATATTGTAGCAAACACCCCGGGATATCTGGGGTTAAACAAAGTAATGTTTAGCTAAACAGGAATATATTGTTAGTAACACCTACCTGCTTTTGGTAGACATGTGACACGTTTATTGTTTAATCCAGTTGGCAATCAGCCCTACATTATTGCGCCATAAATGTTTTCAGCTGAGAAGAAAGAACACTATCATTGTAGTTTTGTCTAGACGATTCTTAAGTTATTTCTTACCCTACCCCAGGCATCTGACCTCAGTCTTAGTACATTTAACCCCAAGGTAACTTAATTAATGTTTGTTTGATCGTTTCAATTCCCCCTTTTTGTGCCATGAGCTACTTGATCTGTGTTAAGAATTTTCAATATACTTGGAATATAAAGATATGAAATTTACGTACATGATACATCACCTATAAGGCTTCCTTTATTACAATTTCAATTACCATTTTTTGCCTCATGGCTTCAATATCATGATTACATTTTGTTATCTAAAGGCCGATCTTATATGTTCCCTTAATGTCACCTATAATTGACTTTTTCAAAGTAAATTATCTTGTCGAAAAGAAATTGCTGAGTGAATTTGTACCGACTCTCTTCTCATTATGTACAATAAAAGATATTCAGCAAAATTTGAAGCAATAAGAGGACCAAAATATGGGATAATTTACTATGAAAAAAATTATGTATTTGCTTAATATTTATAATTACACAATACTAAGATCTAGGATCTTTTTTTTTTACTTTCGCGTGATGTTTAAGTTTTATATAAGGTAAAGTAAAATCAAACAGGTCAAAATCATCATGAAAAAGTCGTTATGTGTGAAAAAGTGATATTATATCGCCAAGAAAACAAGTTGATTCCCAATAAATGTACAGTAAAGCATTGAAGGTCTTTCAGTTGGCATTCATAGACACTATGAATGCCAACTGAACAGAGGCAAATTTAACATGAAGCGCTAAACTGAAAGACGTTCAATGCTTATATTTACATTTGGTTACAATTTTATGATGAAATCCCAAGTGATTTTTCATCTATAATGAATTAATCATTCGTTATCACCATGGATGGAACTAGCATTTGAACAATGATAATGACGTCATAATAAGCGCTTGAAGTTTAAACACTGAATGAATGCAAACTGCGCTTGGAAAGGTTATATAGTTGGATTACAGTTCAAATGTAAATATTTACATTTCCGTTTTCTCTTTGCTGTATAACATTACCAACTGCAAAATCGTTTACACTTGTGTAAGGGTTTCTACGCAAGAATACACACATCAGAAAACTAACTTCCACAAGTAGTGTAAATGCGCATGAGATAAGGCCTATTATATCTGTATTTACTTCAATATATTGCATGTATGAATGAAATGTAAATTTAAAGTTTTTGTTGTTTACTGGTGTGCAAACTGCATTTTGTGCATATATATTTCAACATGACGCGATTAGGCGCGTCATTTAAAATATATGCAATTTACACACCAGTAAACAACAAAAAAGGCAGTCCTTAAATATACCGCAACGGGACAAACATATAGAATCCTAAATGAGTGTTCATTTTATATGAGATTTTATGAAACGAGTCTTAGAAGATTTTATTTTCGCGAGCCTTGTCGAGCACGATGTAAAACTTCGAGACAAGTTTAAACAAATCTCATATGAAATGAACACAAGTTTTAGATACCTTTTATCACATAACTACAACAACCTACATTTCGAAGAATCTTATGTCAAAATATATTGTAACGATGGCAGCCATTTTGTCCCGCTGTCCGAAATACTGACGCCACGTCATTTTTCCTGACGTTATATTATTGTTTTTGTCATTACATCACAATGAATTTCCAGACAATGAAAATCACTCCATACCATATTACACTCGTGACATATGCAAAAATATTATACAAGCGAAATCACTGGACATTGGGCAGATTATGTGATAAAAAGTCTAAGGTGGTCGCTAAGACAAATTCTATTTCAATTTGAATCAGATATACAACTTCCAAATCAATGGAAACTTATGATAATTTTTGCAGATTTGTAATTTTGTTATTTTTTCAAAACAGTTAAACTAGTACCAAAGGACCAAAAAACTGTTATAAAAGCACAGAAAACAGTTTTAACATAACAAATACGAGATTTAAACAGCATAATTTATTAATCGTAATTGAGCAACCCAAACAAGGTAGCACATTGTGATGACAATTTCCAAATTATGGATAGATTATGAAATGTGTGGGCTTTCTGAGTGAATCATATGCTAGGGTTAAATGCATTTTAAATAAATAAGTCTTCTCTTGAGACGACATGAAGTTTAATGAGAAATATGATTGCTTCCGTCGTCGGTGTGTTTATTCTTTCCATCTTTCACTAATGAGAGATGTCAAGGCTGAACAACACACTCCCTAGTCTGTGGATAATGTAAATACGCGCATTAAAACCCACATTACCAGCCCGAACCACAGCTTGCAGGATATACGGGTTTCTCCCAGGAAATATAAGACGTTATTTTGTCATTGCTATTACACGAGTAATCCCCAAATGACAAAGATATTGTGGAAATTTTAACGGGATATTTCAAATGGCACGAGGAAAAAAAGATAGGGGAAGAAACTCCAAAACTTAATTTGTGCTCGGTAGCTTTATATCAAAAACAGAACAAGTAGCAATAAGTGTAATAAAGGCAAATGTTCAGAAAGGAAAGAGTTTGTTTTTTGTGATTTGCATTTTACATATAAATATGAATTAAAAAATACATAAAAATGTCCATGAAGAAGACTTCAAATATACATTATAGATCTCTTACCTGCGTTTTCCGGCCATGTCACAAACACATTGTTGCTCTTCGCACAGCGGGTCGACAAGGTGACCTCTTGGTTCAAACTTCAAAACTTAAAACATATTTCAGATGCTACTAAATACTGTCAATTGGAAATTGTTTTTCTTTTGTGTGTGTGTGAGTGTGTGTGTGAGTGTGTGTGTGTGTGTGTGTTTGTGTGTGTGTGTGTGTGTGTGTGTGCGTGCGTGCGTGCGTGCGTGTGTGTGTGTGCGTGTGCGTGTGTATGTGCGTGTGCGTGTGCGTGTGTGTGTGTGTGTGTGTGTGTGTGTGTGTGTGTGTGTGTGTGTGTGTGTGTGTGTGTGTGTGTGTGTGTGTGTGTGTTGTGTGTGTGTGTGTGTGTGTGTGTTGTTTTATGTAACCAATAAAGTGGGTTCCCTTCCACTGTAAAAGTTCTATTACTCCACGAAGATAGTCTGATTGTTATTTAGGACGAGAACAGAATACTCCGCAAAAGAGTATGTATATACCAAAAAGAGAAACCCTAGATATGTTATTAATTGCAACTAGATTGCACAGTCCCTTCCTTATGATCGACAAGATGTAAAGGTTACAGTATACTCATTATAGGGTTGAAAATCGCACTATTAGAAATGTTCTAATAGCATGTAACGCCACGTGTGTGCTGTGATGGGATATTATTGGCATCCGCAGCCATCAGTGACATCACATAATGGCCAGGAGTTGGATGGTAATGGAGACAGGAATTGGACTTATGTTCAGCATCAGCTGTTCCTATGACGGCTTGTACAGTAAGGACAGCACTCGACGTTCGGAATCACCGACCACTTCCGTGTTTACCCGAGCGTACTGTCATGGATGAGACGTCAGTAAAGGATCCCCTCAGCACACTGACATAGTGCCGTATACTTTGCCTTGCAAATTGATCATTTCGGAGGAGACTCGTATTAGTCACCGCAATAACAACTGTCACTTGCAGAATTCTGTGGCCAAGACAATTTGACAAACGATCTTATTGCTGCCAAAGATGGAATACATTTTACCATGTTCCGGACAAATCCTACGAAAAAGTCCCTATATCGTTATTTCTAACTAGATTAGCTCGCATTCTGTGGGACTTTGGGCGCCTAAATTTTAGTGTTGCTGTGCGTAAGATTACGGTGAATGGAGACAACTTCGTAGATTTAATTCATCTTCTACAAGTTTGGAATTTTGTTTATGATAGTTTTTGTGTTAGTTTAGGAGGCAAAGATGATAATAAAATTGTTATAAAGTCTGATTGGAACTTAATGAGAAAAGAGAAAAGCAGGTTTTATACTAATCCTTTCTTAGATATGTTCTGCAGATCTTTGATAATACAAGGGAAATCTGCCAGGCGGTTTTCGTGCAGCGCTCACAAGCTATGCGAGCTTGTGATAGTACATCAATTCGTTCTCTTTTAGGGAAGTCTCCAGCTATGATGCTATGAAGACACTATATCAATTTGTATTCTCTTAAAGAGATATTATTGCTATTTTTCACTTTTGAACAATTTAAATTCCTCAGGCTGGGTTGCCTTTGTAGTGAAAAAGAACCCTATTTTAAATTTGTGAAAGTCTTGTTTCTTTGTAATTTTTGTGATTTTGTTTCTTTATGATTCGAAGCACATTTTATATTTTTAGCAGGCGTTTATACTAATATTGGCCTTAAAATATGCTATTGGTGTTAATGTAGTGTTTTTATTATTACTTTAGTATAAGTGTAAACATTTGTTTTCTGATATCAATTCATTAGTTCATATGACTATGATGCTTGTCATTGTGAAAACATACGTTGATTGTTTATCGCAGAATGCTTTGTAAATCCATTGATCAGTTCTAAGTGTGTTTAGATATAATTATCTGAGTTGAAAATAGTTTCTAACTATTCAGGTATAATTATTTATGAATTATTTTTATTTCTCTAACTGTTTTTATTGTATCGAGGTTACACTCCCAATTTTTCCATTCAGGATCGTTGGATAAATGACGTAGGTACGAATAATCGATGTTTGTTATTTAGACTGTAAAAAATAAGTTCATTGGTTTCCTATGATTATCCATCAACATTTATGACAAACTTCATTCACATACAATACTATGGTCTAAATAAAAATTCGGTAGCTTTTTAATGCTTTAGGCATACGTTTAGAAACTAGCGATTGTCATTTCAAAGTAAGCAGATAAATAGTTTAGGTTTAGTTAATAAGGTTAAGGTTTGGAATTTTCTGCGGACGGCTTGCAGTAGGCTGAATAGTTTGTGAACACAGTTACACTTAAATGAACCATTCGCCAGCTGACAATCAAACAGCCTGGCCACAACACGTGACTTAAGATTTTACATTGTGCATGCTCCGACATTTGCTCCAACTAAATTGGTCCACGTGGCTATAAATCGTCTGGCGATCGGTCAATGGTACCTTTTGTTTACGGAGCAATAAACTAATTAAGGAAACATGCAATCACTTAAATTGTTGTTGTCAGTTTCGCATGCTACTACATGGAAACATTAACACCATATTTTCAAACGCTGCAAAATATGGTTTATCTTCCTACGGGAGTTATATTAACACTGGATGATATATTTACTAATCACAAATCATTGATTGAATTGACACTGTTTCACTGCTTGTGAGGAATTCATAATTACTTTTGGTCTATAAGAAATAACCTTGTTCGATAGAGTTAACATTATTTATCAAAACCTGAATTGATGCGAGTAGTCGACATGAGTAATCAATGGTTTAGTTATAATTCACCACATTTATGTTCCTTGTGGAAGATACATGTGTTACACATTGTGATATTGACAGTACATCTAAAGTAGAGAGCATCCAATTAAATGAAAGATTGAGCCCAGGATAGAATTCCAAAAGTAACGCTTTCACAATATCAATTTTGATAATGAAAATGGTAAGAATTCCAGGATTTTAGCGCAAAATACACCTTATATAAAAATGACTACCATTGTGTTCTAGTTCTAGCTGAAGGATCTTTTTCTATCTAGTGTTTTATGAGAACCTAGACTTGAATTATATTACACACTAGCTAAATAATTTTTAGCTGTTGTAATAATACATTGCAAACTTTAACACTGTGGTCTATGTAAAATCATTTAGTTGGTTACTCTCTTTACGGTGTTAAATCAGAAAATTATTTACCTTATGTAATCAAAGAAGTGGTCATTTCTCTTTTGTTTTGATATCTCTCAATGTATTTATTTATATATGAAAATTCACCTTTACCGATATTGATAATCACTATACTGAACTATTGAAATATGCTGACATTTAATCTTGATTACTGAGATAAGGTCCATCTATTTATATAAAGCAATCGTGTACCATAATCACCTTAAACACTAGGAACAATACATTATACATCAGAAAGACCAGGTACATCGTCCATGTGACAAGGAAAAATGACCTGAATTAAATAAAAAATTAATACAAATCCATGAGTTATTAAAGAATAATACATTGATGAAAAAACGGGGATTTAGTAGTCATCCATAGAACAAAATAAGAAAATGGTTGACAAAAAGTAAAAATGAAATCAAAGTATGTACACACAATATCAACAATGAAAAGCCGCAATGTTTAAAAAAGAGAAAAACATACTAGGACAATGGCAACATATTGCGCATGTTTTATAGTTTCTTTTATTCGTCTCCATGACAAAATCATAACACTGTATTCCCGATTGAGAGGGAGTGATGCGATGCAAAGATAAATGGATTTCAATTGCAGATTTACATATTTGGCTAAAAATACAAAAATATTACTTCTGCTAATATCAATCTTACGTTTAACACATGAGATAATACAAAGTCCATAATACAAGGATATAGCAAACACATCATTGATTTTTGCAGTTGCAGTTCTTAATGTTGTTAAATTACTTTTCTGCACGCTCTGACCATCACTTATTCAATAATTTTACGAAATTGTCTGTCAGTAAATTGTCGAGACAAGATACAAACGCAGATTTGAGGTAAAAATTAGCCAGATATTTGTCATCTGTATAACCAGAACCTAGTCATGCATTGTACTATTCGCATGTATCATACAGGTGTCCCTAACACTGTAGCATTACTGGTCAATTTACATCTGTCTTTAATTTATCATCTTTTTGAAGCCAAAATTGTTCGTGCGTGTGTGATGAATTGGCTACATGCAGAATGTGGATATACATAACGCCATCCTGGCGTGTATATAAAGCATTTTTGACGAAATTGTTCTCCGATTCGGATATTTCTTTATTAATTTGTGATTGATCATGTGTTGTCGACGCACATTAGCGCGGCATGTAATTTTCTGTTGTCTTTATTTGTAACATGGATTGGACATCAGGTTACACCTATTTCAGTCCATTCTAATTCATCATTTAATATACATATGTATATACATACATTCTGCAGTGACGTGAAGTGATTTAAGTTTCTAGTTAAAGGCGGCATATGTTGTTTCTGGGCTTGATTGATCTTTACTTTATATTCATATCAAGTTTAACCTGCAACTGAACAATTTTTTTCTTAAATTTGATGAGAAATTGGCCAGAATATGACCTTAGCATAATTTTATTTGAAATGGGTTTTTTTTACATCGAGTGTGGTTAATAGTCTTTTTACGGCTTTCGATATTATTACACTCTTCTAAAGGTCATTTACATTTGCCTCCGTAATCTTTATGGCTGCTTTCAGTGTATCTAAGGCCGCATTTTCTTGTATTAAAGACATCAATAACTGCTTTTAGGATGAAACTGTCTGGGTTGTTTTTATGAAATCAAACAGCCGTTATATGCTTTTTCTCACTTAATAGTCCCGTTTCCTTTCCCAGTGGATTCAAAATAAATGAGATATCTTTATCAAACATGAAAACTCTCTTGATATCAAAACAATAAAGACAAAAACATATTCGTTAGTTATGTCCTTTTGTTGTTTTCCCAGTTCATATCAAATTGATCTCTTTTCCTGTACAAGTGCCTAAATGTCTTTAAAAAGTACAGAAATATATTTCTTTCTCTCATACCTCATTATAAAAACTTTGTATCTGTCTCTGAAGAAAGTTTTGTCATTATTTGAGTGACATCAATAATTGATATAAATGCATGGAATGTGAAATATATTCACTTCATATAAAGTACAAGTGCCTGCATGCCTATGGGAAAAGTACACGGATGTGGGTTTGAACATTATATTTCTCTAATACCGACGGGTGTAATACTGCTTTATCTTATACAATATATACTCACATTGAGTTTAAACAACAGGATTGCGCACAATTTATCATAACTTATAAAAGCCCCCTTCCTACGACATATAAATAATTACAAATTGCTTTAAATATATATAAAAGTTAGATAATGAATATAATGAATATATTTAAGAGTCAAAGAAGTAATATCAACACGATTTCCCAGATTAGACGGGATCCAATCAAACGTAAGTCTGTTGGATACGAATTACTTCAAATGGTAAATATGAGACATGGAAGTAATTTAAACCGTGTGGACAAAACAAAATTGTCAAATTTTCAAGGCGATCTGCCCCTTTATCAAGACATACAAAAACGAACACGATGTTCGTATCCTATTATTAATCGTGATCTTTTTGTATGTCTTGATAAAAGGGCAGATCGTCTCGAAAATTTGACAATTTTGTTTTGTCCACACGATTGGAATAACTTCCTTGTCCCATATATATTTAAGAGAGAGAGAAGGAGGGGAGAGAGAGAGGCAGATACAGAGAGAGAGAAAGTGGGAGTGGATAGAGGGAGGGAGAGAAAGAGTGCGGGGGGGGGGGGGGGAGGGAAGAGAGAGAGCATCACAATTTTATTATAGATAAAAATAAATATATATAATGTGCAAAACAATACAAGCAATAATGGTATAAATTCAATAGAGCATACACGGTGTAACAAATAAATAATAAGTTAGGTAAATATCATATTTCAAGTCACAATGGGTGCAGTATTGATTTCTCAAAACCTGTCGTCTGAGGCTGTATTACCTGGCTACCCATGCAATATTTAACAATTAAAGGTTTGTTAGTTTGCATTTATTGGAGATATAAATGCAATCTGGGTGGCAGATAAATTGAATAGCGCCCGTTAGGACGCTATGAATATATATTTTCCACCCAGATTGCATTTATATCTCCAATAAATGCAATCTAACAATCCTTTAATTTTTATATTCACATTTTATTTTCTAGTTTAAAGTAAATCATAATTTAAATGCAAGTGAACATTTGAATTTACCGCTTCAGCCATTTAACCTCAACAGCCAAGTTGTGTGTGATAAAAAATAGTCCCTATAAAAAATTGAAAAGATAGCAAAACTTCAATGTTTTTAAAAGCTATTCAATTTACTTTTATTTATCCAGACATTTAAAAGATATTTTTATAAGTTTCATAACCATACTGGTTCATTCAAGTACAATGTCAATTTTCCCGCTGTGACTAACATTGTGTCAGTAAACAAGACTCACATCCATTTATTTCGATATTACTGCACAAAGTCTAGACTGCATTTATTGGCTCAGTACTCTCATTAGAGTAATGGGAGTCGCTGTGGCAAAATGTAAATATAACCGCATGACATCAAGTCGTCAGAAAAAAAACCGATGTTTTCCAAGTAAAATTCAAACGACAGTTTCTGAATCAAAAACCATTATTGTAAAAAAAAAACCAAAACATGAGGTTTACATGGTTTCGTTGAAATCTAAAACATAACATTAATTACGCTACATTGTGCAGTTAAAAATAAAACAAAAAATGACTAAATATTGTAACAACTATGTATAGATTCATAACGTGATAACTGCGATAAAACAAAAACGAAAACAAAATTATGTATCATTTAAGATTTTAACGGCCGCACTTCTACGATGCCCTTTAATGCAAGTATCGTCGATTGCCGAAGAAGAGCGGAATTACAAGTCTTATTTTGGTTAGATTGAACATCGTCCATAATGAAAAGAACAGTAAATTAGAGTGATTGATTCTAATACATATCTAGGTACAAAATACAAGTTTACGAAGTACAAGTGCCAGAGATGTGATGTGTACTCCTCCAATGTTACGGTACGTCCAGAACCATTCCAAACAACTAATAAAATCTTGTCAACTAATTTACAAAATGAAATCTTCAATGGCTTCATGACAAAAGCCTTTTAGAGAAATTGTCTTAAGCGGCGAAGATTTATAGAAATCCGCAGGATGTTAGATGATCAGACGTTCGTTGTACGGCTGTGTATTACAGAGGGTAATCCTCTGTGTGTCACTCAATATGGCAGGTTAGTAGCGCGTTCGCTGAACATCAATAACATTCTAATGAAGGAATTTTTAAAGGGGGAATAAACGGGTAAATTAAGATAATAACACCCTTTTATATCGTCATCTAGAGTTAATAAAGCTACCCTATTATCAAATAAAGGTAATTAATTAATAAAGAGCGCAAAACCATATATGAGTTATAAGAAGATGGTTGACATTATTTTATCTAGAGATATAATAATAATAATAAAACATTATGCAGGAAAACGTGTCATAGCAACTAACTCTACATAACGACCCCCTGCTTAATATAATCGCTTTATTGGGGTCCCAAGTCACCGATTTGAACACAGTTTGACCTATATATAAGATCCTTTTGGCTATAAAGACCTTTTTTTCCTTTGTCATTTGGGTGGTGTTTATCAACAGAGTTGACGATGGTGGGTGATTTTTGCCATTTCCGCTTTTTCGCGTCAGGAAAAACACGAAAATCCAACGTTACTTTTTCGCTTTTTTGCACTTTTTCCTTTTACAATTTTTCATCGCTTTTTTTAACTGTTTCGCTTGAAAAAAAAACCATGAATAAACGAAAAGGCAAACGCTTTTTCGCGTTTTTCCTAACGTGCAAAAAGAGGATAATCGAAAATCGGTTACTCAAGTTAACAGTATTTTAAGAACATTTATTTTTAGTCATTAATCGATATCTGTACTACGATGTCATTTGGTTAAATTGAACAGCCCCAATGTAGCACATAACAGTAGACTGATTGAAAATAAACACACAGAAAATAACTCAGCCTTCTTTATTAATTTTTAAAATGTAAAAAAAAAGTTGAAAATTGAATAAACTCGATTAAATTGACAAAAAAATGTGAAGATAGGTCCCTCGGGTTCCGTTTTGCTCTCGGTCTCCATATCATTTAAACGATTCAAAATTAACGGTCGTTTTTCCCCATTCAGGAAAGGAAAGCCGTGTATCAATATAACGTCAGACCTTAACTGATCGCGTGCTACCCGCGGATATTAGGTGGTCCTATATCACATTTCTTTTTACTGTTACAAAGACAAAGCGTTATCAATCTCATTGTGATGTCGATAATTTAACACGTCATGCAAATTAAATAACTATTATAATTGATTTTTACTCCAATGTCAAGTTGCTTTCAACACTCGTTGGTATTAAAGAACAAGAGACAGGCACCAGCGAAGTATTAAACATGATCGCGTCAGTGTGACTATGGACTTGTCATATTCTATATATATTCAATGGGAACAATACAATTAAAATAATGTAAGTACTAATATAAATTAACCGCTTTCAATTACTTATCCCTACTTCAAGCTTTTTTTCTTTATTGAACCTTTGCGTATGCTGCTCCGTAAAAGGCGACTAAATTTAGGATTTCGCTCCTTTGCATACACCTAGAAGAAAGGTGACTAAACTTGTATCATATACAAAAGAGCACTATATGAAAATTTCGCCAAACATTTGACATCACACGTGGCACGTTTTCCTGTCACCATTCATATCGTAGTGGTCTGTCGAACATTTTAGCTACATGTTGGTAGATCCGGCCTTCGGCTGCCACTTGCCGAAGGGTTAATTGCTCTTCTAAACATTTGTCTATTTTCCTTGTTCCATATAACTGTTCTCATCATAATATTTAATCGAGTTCGTTTTGTGTGTCTTGATAAAGGGCAGATCGCCTCGAAAATTTGACTCTTTTTGTCCACACGGGTGGAAATACCTCTTTGTCCCACAATATCAATTAATACAAACACATGGGTACAATGTCAGTAAAGGCTCATATTCTATACATGCCCTGATAAAGCTACAAGGATAACATAATTCAGATAATACATGTTTGGAATATAAAATGATGCAAAAAGCGCAACTTAAAGAATCGATTTATTAGGGGGAGGGGGCATTCATGATGTTGTATATAACAAATGGCTTTGTGGCGGTTTCCGGGTCAACTCCGCAAATTATTATTGTAAATTCGTCGGTGATATGTAATAGCTAGGTTTCAACTACTTTGCATTGACGATCGTGATTTCATGTCTAATACCCTTGGTGAATCTTGAGTAATAAAATAAAGTCAATTCACGAAACCGATAGATGTAAGAAATGTTTTCTACATGGACATAATTATGGTATCATAATCCAATTTTAAATGTTACACTTATTTTTTGTTAGATCTTTGCGAATAATAATAGAGTAATACATGAAGGTTTGGTATATATTCCCGGAGCTAGTAATGACATTTGGTTTTATCTACATCTGTAGTTTATTTCGAAATGTCTTATCGCCATCAACGGTTTTAAGGTGAATTCAGGTATTTTAAGGATAGTTGCACTAGCATGGGATATAATTATATGCGATGATGGTGTGAATCCTTGCAATACTGGAACACTTGCCTATTACATAGTTTTATCTCACTTCATTATAATACTAAAAATGCTTCAGTCGTATCAAACTGTCGACAGGGAAACTAGTGTTTCACCCAGGGTAGCCATAGCCTTCTTTGTTCTCACAATAGCGAATGCTCAACTCAGGGTTAAAGTTTAGGGGATGTTAAGGGAGGTATTTGACAGGATAATTTAATTTGTAATAAAACAGATAATAATAACGTTTATAGCCGATTTAAGCATCCAAGACGAACCAAACCATTTTAATTGCTTCATTTCTCCCTATTTCCCCCATATCGACAATCAAAGGCAGGACTGCCGCTATAAAGAAACTTGCGCATGATTTTCTATTGTTGTAAAAAAAATGAAAATAACTTTTCGAGTATTTTGTCGAATTCATGGCAAAATAGAATAAAGAGTTGAAACGTGTAGGTATGTTGTGGTTTGAATACAGTAGTTAGTCAATACCCACAAGTAATGTATTCAATTTTATACGTAACAAACAATGCAACAAATGTTGTTTGATATGATATGTAAAATAGTAAGGATTGCACGCCTTATTAGAAATTGTGATCTAACTAAAACTTGTTGTTCAAAAAAATGAAAGAAAAAAGAAAACACGGAACCTTTCCGTGCCACCGGTACTATTTCTTTGGGCCGATTCGATTTTAAATTTCTGAAATTTTCTGTAAATGTCTTTATTTATTGCATGTTTGCCATTTTCCAGTTTTTTTATTTAGAATATTATTTTGCAGTGGTGTGAGAGTATTTTCTGTGATTTTACAACTGACTTGCTTGGTATGATATTACCTCACATTTATACATGTATACATATATATAATAGAACGCCTGCCTAAGATAGGAAACAGTTATGGGGGAGGGATGGTGGTATCAGCAAAACTAACATTAATGCGTCATTTATTCTTACTTATCTTCAACAAACAGGTGTTTACGGGCGTACAGCATTAAGTAAGCTACTTCTGGGGCTACTTATACTGTCGGTACATCCACCCCAGGACTAGCTAATAGTAAAACCGAAGGCATTTCATGATTAAAAAAAATTAGCCTTTAGGGTTCCTTTCAGAGAGTGTCGCCCAACTTAAGAGCTACATTATCAACCATCGTGTACTGTCCTTCGATTCCTTTGATGTCAAATGATCAAATCTCACACAGCCTTCACATTTGCTATTCCATAATCCTGGAGTGGATATTACGACAGTGATAGTAACCTCTGGAATATCGAGGATTCCTAGCTATTGAATGACAACATGATTTCAAATATGACCAAGACTTTATAACTTTATAAACAAGATACACTAGTTGAAATAGACGGTATTGATTCAAAGTGAACAAAGTATAACTTTACATAGAACCGTTGTAATGCAAGTGCTGCCTTTAATTGTTTGGTCATTCAAAAATCCAAAAGTTTGTCAGATAGAAATATTTGGACACCAGTCTCACACAAAGCCAATGCTTCGATTCTGTATTTTCATATTACATAATTATCCATCCTTGCATGAAGGCGTTGATTGTGACGTCAAGTATTTGCTAGTAACGTCATACTTTTCAGAACAAAATGCGTAATTGTCGCTCAAAATATGATGACCTTATGATACATGCAAACAAGGGAGGTAACTCCATAAAAAGACGGTATTGCAAATAAAAGGTGAACTAATAACACAGACTGTAGAACAAAAGTAAAATAGTCAATCACCAAATTATAATATGATCTTTTTGAAAAGCTTTGCTCTTGTGGGACAATAATATTGCACTTTAACAGCAATTATTATATTACTAATCGGAGTTTCATCCATCTAATTTCCGTTTTCATTTCCGCTATTTAAAAAAGGGAATAATGTTCGAACATGGTATTGAAAGCATTAAAATTTGAGGTTATCTCATTTGGTCATGATGGCAACTCATGATTGTTTTGTTTGTTTTTTTATGCATGATAACAAAAATTGATTTTGTTTCAACACTTTTTTATCCTAGTGATGATGACGTCATCGTTTTATGCTATTCATGTAACCTTTTATGTTAGAAAAAATACCAAGATTGATTAGAATAATGCCATTAATTTCAGACATAAAAGTTGAATAAAACCGTCAAATGAGGACAACAATTAAATTTTAGTGACATTAACACTCGCTAATCTAACGGTGCATTTTGATATCACACTTGATAACTAATGCTTTCAGTTCAATACAGATGAACTGTGGCTTTGAATTCAGAAACGCCATAAGCTTGTACTGTAAAACGATTAATTTTCACGAGCGACTTTACGTTACTTCCGTTTCGAGGTCAGAGCAAAATCACAAACATTAATTCAATTTCAATTTCAAATATTTCATTGATAGATAGACGTCAGTATGTCACATTTCACTTAGTCCTCTCCCTACGAAAGCCAATTGATATGAATATTGAGAATTTGTGCTTCATTCCAAAATTCGAATATATAGGAAAGCAGGGAAGTTAAGTTGACTAAAAAAAACTTGAGTCACAAGTAAAACTTCACTGGCACTTTTTATTGCACGATATGCTTATCTTCACCAAATACAAAAAAAGAGATGACATGACAAAAACAACATTCATATCATTAATGATCTGTTATTACATAAAATAAAACTTGAAAATAACAAAGACAATGACTCATTTCCGGTAGTCGTGAACTGTCGTAAACCGTCAATGTCATTATTGGTGTGAATACAAATATATAGGTTTAGAACAGATAAAACATGAACAAAGTTATCCAGTCCGATGTTAGATGTGTAAAGAATTCCAAAATGTTTGATCCGTAATGATAAAGGTGCACTTATTTGTAGTTGTTTTAAAATCTACTAAATCAACAATGTTTACACAAAAATCTTTCAAAAAGCACTCGAAATAGAAATTGCTATAATCTCATAAAATGTAATCGCTAGATGCCCAATAATGTTGTTAAGATGCAATATTGAAGGTCATGCCAGAAACATATGTCTTCGGAAACAGAGTCGATGGTGTAGCTTGACACAATAACATTTTCCTAGGCTAATACTAGTGAAATAGCGACCGTCATAATCGCTCTTTTGAGATACTAACGACAAAAAAAAAATCTAACGTTAAATTCTCTTCTGCTTTCTTCAGTGAAATTTACTGGAGTTGTATCACACCAGTGATAATTACTAGTAATCTTTTCACTGGATTAATACTTTTCATAAATAGAGAGATAATTAACAAAAACATTTGACGCAGTATGTTGCCGATTTGTTTCGTGATGCTCAGGGTTGCTGTACACTAACAGTGAAACACGGTATTTACCAGTCATCACATGTTTCATCCGTTGTAATTAGCGCGCTAATTAATAGACATTTTTAATAGAATTCGCATTTATTGATATGAAAAGCTAGTCTAACTGAAATGATTCCTGTAGGTTAGCACGTCACGCAGATATGATACACACGGAAGCGAACAGGAGATATAACGGTCTTTACAATGGCTGCGCCGACAATTACTTAAATTGGGGATCATACTGCTAATCAGTTATAGCTACATAACCCGATACAACTAATCGTTATTTCGTGTTAAAATGTAACAATGACGAGAAATTTCATTTTTATAGTAAAATCAATTCTAGCGCAACATGTTTTCAATAACACTATATAGATATTGCCAGTTTATTCTGTAAGCAGTTCTATGGACCTATTACGCCAAGCTCTTATTCGTATACTATGACAATGCTTCTCAGACCTAATCCCGTAGTTCTGTATGCGGATTGCCAAGGCGAGCACTTGCCCGAACTTACAGTAATTTGCTGAGAGCAGCATTTGTAACGGTATTATCTGAGACCTGAATATGTTTGTAAAGCCTTATTCTTGTAAGTCAATACACTGACTAAGCTTACCGGTCCCGACGTCGTTTTGGCATGTGTCGAGGGGTGACCCGGAGATATTATTTATTGCGGATATTGCTGTTGTTTTCCTGAATTAAGTATCACACATCAGGAGTTGGCTAGAGTTATAGAGTAATGGCCAATTTCTGAGATAATTTGCACCAAGTTGGCTATTCATCCAATTTCAGTCCTGTCAACAAGATGGAGTGCGTTCCCAACATCAGATCGACATTATATTATAACATCTTCTATGACGTACGTGTTTGTGTGATATCCTGGTCAATATTGATGCTATATTATCAAGTATACAGTGTAAATAATTGTGTGCCTTTGTTGAATTATTAAACCATATTGCACTTTCTTTTGAATTTTGTCTTGATGCTTTAATGAATTTCCTCTAACAATTAAACGCGTTTCTTGTCTTAATTAACCGTTTATAATCCATCACACAGCCAGTGGTTTTACTGATCAAGCGTAGTAATTTTTACTTCGCCATTGCAGTAAGGAAACAATATTTTCTTCTTATGCTAAGTTTTGATAAAGAAGGTGAAGCGTATAGAAAATAGCTCAAGCTTAAGTAAGATGTAATTTAGAAGATCTTTACAAGAACCAAACACTACCACCCTGTTACGGATGAAATAAGAAACAACAAATACAATTCATTTTAATGGAAATATAATTAAAAACCGAATAGTGCGGTTGAAATGGCAAACAGAAGTTTCCTCAAAAGGTGACAGGGTATTGGGGTTTGTCTGTATTTTACGACTAACAGGCGATGTAATTTAAGGACATGCTACGTTTTGAAGGTAGATGGAAGCCAGAGTTCCCGGATAAAAGTAACCGATTTGTTTTCATTACATAATAACTGCTGCAATTGGGCAACTGTTAATGATATTCGAAACCACTAAGTATATCGGTTTACTGGTATTGTAAGGACTAATTGTAATTAACCAAATGAATGAAAGGCACAAGGTTTAGGAGCCCAATGCAAAAGTCTAAAATTTGAAATGAACATTAAATTTACTTTCATTGTTTATATTACTTTTAATTCTGCAACTAAGGGACACGAATGTTAAACATTTCAAATTACAGTTAATGAACATGCACGAGAACATCCATATGTACTTTACGAGCCTCTCTGTGCTATATTATGTAATGTAGTCCAAAAAATTCCAACATGGGAATGACTACCTGCATGGAACGCAGCTTAAATGAACATTTCTACAAGATAAATTCCTGGTAACCACACTGTGGTTTGCTTTCCGAACAAAAATCGTGCTATTTTACAAGATGTGACACGAGTATAGTGTAGTAAAGAACTGCTGCTTGGCTTAGTAATAGAGGCCTTCTTGGCCAATTTGTGTTTTCATGCAGGCTTAAAGCAATATAAGCGTGAATATATTTGTCACAGCGACCCTTCCTCTGTAATTAACTGTAGAATTAGCGTCAACTACACAAAGCCAAGTAAGCATGTGTTTCATTTGGTACACCATTCGGTGGCATTGGGTTAGCTTAAGTGACAGACCAACTGCATTTTCGCCGGACTGTAAGCTTGTTAGCTTTATTAATACCTTTTTTTCAGATTGTGTTGACCATTAAATGTTTTAATTAAACTCATACGAGATGGCGGTCGATATCAACTGCCACCAAATATGGTTACTCCATAAGAGTGACGTTTCAACGCCACCTAACGTCAAATTTTAGATTGACCAAGATGAGCTTGAAAGGTAATGTTGTGTGTATAGGTTTGTTATTCTGTATATACTGACATGGATCGTTTTTCTCCAAATGAAACAATCAATCCCAGTAAGAAAATAACGACATATTATTGTGATATTGTACGCTCGGTTTGAAAAAAGAAGATAATAAGGTAGTGTCAATCGGAAAGGTTATGATTGTATATCTACAATAAAGTAATATTAGTACTAGATCCACAAATAACGTACGCCGCATCCAATAATATGTCTCTATCTATCATGTAACATACAACTTCTATGCCCATAACGATAATTTTATATTTCCTTACATTATAAATTTATTCGATAGCATCTTTGATGCGCGAACCTAACGAACTAGATCGTCTTTGAACACGAGACGGAGAAAACAGTACAAAGTAAAAGACGGTCCGTGCTATATATGTATCGATATACTGTCGACTGGCAGTCTGGGGATCAAATGGAGGATGTGATAAGTGGTACAGGTAAGGTACGTAGGTATTAACTGTCCTACCTACAAGGGTTACAGGGTACTTACACCACTGAAATAACAGTGATACCTAATGGTAACAGTAACAGGGAACGATCGAATATAAAAAAAAAAAAAACCCAGCTCTGATCGCCAGTGTTACAATATGGATATGTGATCTACGCTCAGTTTTACGAATATTCTTTATCTTTAAGGAAAGTCACTTAAAATTTTCTATAATAAAGTATTACAGATGGTCAGAAGAAATTTTTACGTTAATTCGCCTTCCTTAAAATCTGTAATGCTTTCCTTTGGAGAATTTTAAGCTTAAGAATTCCTTAAATTCAAGGAATGGTCGTGAAACTGGGCTAAGGTTGAAGAACCGCTTTGTATGAAAATATTGGATACTGATGAATTGTCTGACTTTGCTGACCAATGCTTTGCATTCACTTTGATTGCGTCAAGTTTTGATTGGAAACTATCAGTGTCATCTCGTAGACAACAACAGAGAATGATAAGTGCTCAACGTAAACCTGTATATATAATACTTATTTTAACGTTAATGGTGAAAAGATATATTAAAATGTTGTTTCATTAAAAGGCCATTTATTACTTAACAAGATGTGCTGTACGATAGCCAACTTGTTATTTTTGAGACTATTGTTTGCGCATAGACATTTTTCACAGTACAGAGCCGCCATTTTCTCAAACAATCAAAGCGGACAGAGAACATTTTGTCAAAAAAGTCGAAGGTCACTGAGACAGGGACTTGGAAACATGTCGAGTATGACACTTGGTAGTGTAGTTCCACCTGGGGCCGTGTCTGCCTGACGAGGCGCCCATCACTGTGTACCGACTCACCTTACACGGACATCTCGTGTGGTCCAATATAGACATCAATAAGCCATATAGAGGAATCTCATTGTATATTATCTATTGTAATCATGCAATGTGTGTATATACAGAAAAAAACCAGGTGAGTATTGTTTCCACGGATATCGATCAAATACATCTTCATGAATCAGGTATGCAAACAAAACATGGCCACATTTTTTCTGTCTTTTGTTTTTGTTTTTTTTCTGTTTTTTATCTTGCATCAAAACAAAATTCAATTCATAAGTTATTGGATATTACATGAGTGTCCTCACACACGAAGAGATTAGCTAAACAACCGAATTTGAACATTAGCTTTTTATAAAATGCATTCTTTGTACACACACCTATATACATTGTAGATACAGCATGATGGGTGATGGCAAGAGCTCAGTAGGCTCGTGCCATCTGTGGCAAGATTCGTACACCATCTTCTGCTGCTTTTCATTTATAATGCTGAATCCAAATGTAAATCAATTACAAAACTTGTATGACAACCAATATTTTAGCACGATAATTAATTCATTGATACATTACCATTTTAAATCATTTATCCATTTGATTATGTTTTCTTTGATTGCAGTAAGTTAAAAGCAGCAAACGAGCTTCAGGTTCTGATCAGAGTCAGTCTAACATAAATATACATTATAGATACCATATAGCCGATTATTTTCGCGAACCAAAATATTCGCGATTTGATCTAAAAACGACAAAATCATATGTTAACGATTTTAAATTCTCACGATATGGATTTAATGGTAGATATCATTTAACCGTTTCTCATTATTTCGCGGATCAAATTTTCGCGATCATGGCAATGTGCCGCGAAATCGCGAAAATATCATCCCCGCGAAATTAACCGGCTTTATGGCACATCATAAATAAAGGAGTATTCCAGACAAAGTATATAGGCCAACGTTCATTGTGATGAACATTTAAAGTACATTTTCAAAAAATGTTATCAAATGTGCTGTTGTATTTTCAAAAGTGCTTATTCATTTTTGCCATTAACTGTCCAAATTTGACTTACTTTGTTTTATCTACGTGTTTATAATTTTATTTTCTTGTTTATTTTGTAGGTAAATCAATCATATGATTCACAGAACTTTTGACAATACTTAAGTGTATGTTTTAAAACCTAAAACATAACCAAATAGATTTAATGGACCTGCGTGGATGACTATCGTGACTGAAAGCAGTAACGTCTGTTCATGATGATACGGCACTACTTTTAAGCCCATTTTGTCAAAATCAGTTTTAGTAGCGGCCAGTATGGGTTTATAGAAAGCAAAATAGTTCCTTAATAGAAACACTTCTTTGTAAAGTTATTCGCAAGAATGTTAAAAAAAGAAGAGAAAAAAAGGCTGTCAAGACTGCAGCAGTGAGATCGTTTCAGGAGCGTCATAAAGCAACTTCGTTCCAGTGCTCATTCGAAACAAAACAATTTAATATTAGCTATATAAATGTAATATATATAGCTTAGAAACAGCTGTATTAAAATTCTAGATGATAGATAGAAAATAAAACTGACGAGAATTCAATCCCGAATGATCACTCAGAAATTCTATTACAACATATATAATCGGATCTGCGGTCAGTTATAGCTCGATAAAAATAACTATAAATCACCATTGTGTATCAAATAAAACATACTCCCTTCACGCTATCTATAAAGAAAAAGTCTAGCCTTACCGAACATAACTCATTAATTCCGAGTTAGTTTCTGATAGCGAAAAAGTTTTGACAAAATTGGTAGCGCCGGGTTGATGGCATTGATCGTCATTAAGACCAGGACTACGATCAGCAATATAAGCGGAGCGCATCTGTGGAGTACCACACTTCCCAGCAGATCGCTGACAGAGAAAGGCTTGGTGTCAGTGTTCAGACCAGAGGGTGACTGGAATGCTGAGTCCTTCTTACCACGTGTATATTGATACGTTACCTGTAGTATATATGGCAGTTCCATTGTCAGCAATCGAAGCTTAATTAAAGGTAAGGACATTTTATTTACCTTTCGTATTGTGTAAATGTTTTATGAAATGAATAGACAGGTAAGCACTTACAACTTACATTTTAGTTACATGATAATGTAAGTATTGATTACTTTTAAGAATACTTTAAATGCTTTGGTTATATAGGTCATGTGTTGAATATTTGTTTCCGTTAAGTAACAATTAAGTTAAATGTTAAAAAAGTTAACAATTAAGCTAACACATAATTGACAGGCATTCTTTTAACTTAATCATTATTTCACCTGCAATCCATCGATGCCTATGCACTTGTAAAATCAAATTGTACACGAAATGAAAAGGCATATCTCATCAAATCATAAAATAATTACAACATAATTATTGTTCTATTACATGTAGTTATACATTAATTTTGTTTGTGTTTATATGCAAATGGAAATATACATGTACCTGTCAAAAATCGCTGTGGAATTTATATGCAAATGGAAATATACATATACCTGTCAAATATCACTGTAGAATTCGTAGAATACGGCAAGTAACCTACATGTTAAAATACAGCAAACATTCCACTAGTGTAAACGAACAGCATTGCCATGATAATTAAATTTGTTTTTAACATTAAAGTGGGTCCTTTGCATCTTTTGATGCAACCTTTTAACATTAATTATCATTTGTGTCAAGTTTCGGTTTAGTTGCATCCGATTTTTACCGTATAGTCAGTAAATTTTGTGTGGGCGACATTTCTGTGATGCAAATGATCCCCGAAATATTTAGAAATCGATGAATCATATATATCCTGAAAGAAAGATCGCAAAAATTTAAACCACTAAAATTGATCATTTATTTCGCGAAAAAAATGACTCGCGTAAACAACAGGGTACACGGTATCTTAAAAACCATTGATTACTGGTATCACTGAATAACAATAGACAGGTGAATCAAAGGTGTGATGTAGGTAATCTTTTGATGCCTACATGTGTAACACAGTGCGTGTTATTGAACTCGTAAATGTTAACAAAAGCAGGAGTACAAGTATGAAATGAGGTGTGCTACAGTAATGCAGGAATAAAGAGTGGAACCCTGTTATATATTGATATCCTTGGGAATTTGCAATCTCTTCAATTTATCCAAATTTCAATATAACCAATGAGAAAGACCATGAATATGTGTAAACAGGGATTATAAATCATTCAAATTAAGCAGTTTTTTCAATATAACCGATTTCAAATTAAGTGGGTTCAAATGTAGCAAGATATACTGAATATAATTTACAGGATATTCAAATCTAACCTTCGAATTAACAAGACATAGTGGTTATAATGCAGTTTTCCGTCTCCAGGGCTATTGTTGTTCAATAATTTGATAACACTTAAGAAACACAAAGAATGACAATTTTATGGCTCAGGACTTATCAGGGCCTCGAACTCACGATCTACGGCGCTCTATCGCATAAACAAAAATATTTGCGGCTTACACACCCTGCGCAACATCCGAGTTGTATGACCATGACATTTATAATGGAAATCCATACGTATTAAGTATAGATAAATTTATATAAAAAGCGTTTTTGGTAACAAGAGCGTAAACTATTATTCGGGAATAAAAGAGTAAATATAAGAACGAAAATACCTTTATTTAAAAATGAATTTCTGCCATGAAGTTTGATTCAAAATCTATGTGACAGTTCTTTGTGCTCATAAATGTTAAACCCGCTGGTGGTAATTATCTCTGACATTTCCTTTATATAACTATTTACAATCGTAGTCCAATGTTTCATGTAAACTGCAGATGTTATATGGTTTATCAGACGGAGAGATGTTAAACGTAACAAGATTACTAGAAGACGGCCTGTTTGATGTGCATTTGGAGGTCATTCACTACAATGGCATTACTTCTTGCTGAATACGAAAATGTAAATCTTTAGGAAGGACTCGCATTTAAATTCAAACACGTCCTGAAGTGAAAACTGATTATACAAAAATATGTATGTCTGGTTGCCGGGTTTCTGATGTAAAATAGGTTCCGATTTGTAAAATCTCCATACTTTCGTCTGCATTTCTATGCAGTAAGTAAATTAAATTCATGGTTTTACAAAGAACAATGCTAAACACGACCTTTCCTTTGTGAAACATAAAATGTGTATCCTTCGCGATGGAAGAGGATTTCGGGACAATCGAGTCATTTGGTTTTGTCTCTTTGGAATATTTTCAACAAAAAACGATAAAAGCTTGACTCCGCTGCTGAACACTGCTTCCAATTTGATTGTGCCGTTTGATGTTGAGACTGGTCCCTGAATAAACCTTTGTCAGACGACCTTGTGCTATGCTATGTCGTGACTGTTTTCAGTTCTCTTGGTCTGTTTTAATCGCGACTTTACGGCCCTTTTGGCGGACAGTTTTTATACCTGTACGTCTACAACACGAAAAAACTCTGTCACATACTGATTTTATTCCGTATTAAATCTCCATATAAGGGTAAGGTAAACTTGTTAACTATTCTGGGTCGATATTAAATAGAGTCGGGGCAGAACATGTTCCTAGTAAGACATAACGGTATACAATGTACCAAATGTTCAAGGAAGTGTCCATTAACATATCAACCGTCTTATATTTTCTTTCATAAAATGGATATTTGATTTCTACATGTGTATTAGCATAATGAACGAAACGTGTAAATGATATTTATTATACTTTTTCTGAACACCGATAATGTTTTGAATTCCCTATGCATATCCGTAGAACCGATGGTATTTGTGACCCATGTTAAGTTGAAGTCCTGAAGGATCTTGATTGATCTTAATATGCAACAATACACTTTCAGTACACATTTCATACACGACACGCAAAGCAGCTTTAGAATATTTCAATTTTTATGATGCTTTTCTGCTTATTGAACATTACGTAACATGTAAAGAAAACTATGAAATCGAAATAGACATATAATGTATTGATGATTCAAATGAAACGATCCAATTTGGAAAAAGTTTGCATGCGTATGAAAATACTGTAGGCGTACATTTTATCGCAGGTTTATATTTTACCTTATAAAAAAGAAATATATGCAACGCTGTCATAATCTTGCCTACACTTCCACAACCGTTAAAAACGCGTTAATACAGTAAATCTTAATCTTAATTTAGAAAAAAGTTGTTATTAATCAGAAGATATGGCTTCCCATTTGCGCTCCACTTGAAATATCTTTTTTCAATGCAATGCAGAATTATTATCTTTATCAATATAAAGTTCTGTCATGGAATATATGCATTTTGGCGTTATTAATTGTAATTGATATCGAATTAGATCTAATGACATTTCATACCTTTTAATTTCACATTATTGAATCATATCTTCATGCATTTTGGATGTTTTCTGTCTCCAAGGCTACTGTTGTCTGTAAATATCGATTCGCTTAAAGTTTATCCTTGTATCTTGAAACTGGAGTTTGTTCTGTTTAATTTTATACCTGCCTTATATTTGAAATACCGTTTGTCGATGTGTTTTTTTGCCTTTTGTAAAACACACTAATGCTTAATTACTCACGAAACGTGTTCATTAGTCTTGACATGTTTACGGAAGCAAAAGCCGATTTTGTTATTTGTTACTAATAAATCGTTGGAAAGTCCGTATATCAAATTAATTAGCATCTCTGATTGAAGAGATAATGCACTTTTTAAATAGATTAACGTCAATTACCGTCTGTTGAGAACATCAAGGGAAAATGCATGTAAATTTTCAATGTAATATAGATAATGACATTAAAGAATAACAAATTCAAAACATGAAAGAAAACTCGACATCGATATGATAAAATCTCTATTACAATTTGATGGTTAAGCTCACGAGATATTCTCGGTCGCGAGTATATAACTTCTAGGAAATAATCCTTATCATCAAACAGGAGACGGGAGTTTGCGCGACCTTCATCGATGTCACTTAAAACATGTCATTGAAACACCATTGAATCCAATACACGGCATTTGCATCACACACGAGATGTATTACTTTATATATAGTTACACATTACAGTTGAATAGGAGCTATCAAACAGATTAGGTTATGGGAGGTTAATATGATAATCATAGACATTATTACGTAGTAACACACCAACAGGCCATACAGTTTCAGTGTATAGAGGTTAAACAAACGATTCAATTACCGCTCGGCTTTTAACTGTTCAATATAGTTTTTGTGGGAAGAATATTTAGATGACAATTATAGTAACCATTCCCAGTGGCAAAGGGATATTAAAAGTATAAACTATCTATGTTAAACATGTATATGTTCCAAACGACATAGAATAAAATGTTATCTCAATATCTAAAAACCTATTCCAATTAGAACACACAGACGTATATTTAGGTCCTTTGAAATTCAGAATTGAAAGTATGGAAATTTGTTTTTATAGTTTTAGATGCATGATCTTATCGACAGTTTTTGTCCTTGAAATTTTGGAATGATGAAACGTTCCATGTGTTTCGCTCGATTAATCCCTCAGTGATCCTGTGTACGTATAAATCATCAGGGTCCGATTGTTCATAGCATAATTAGCTTAATCGCATGATTAGTGAAATTTTCATTTCTGAAATACTGCAAAATTTGTGATGATATCTTAACTAAACGCAGCAAGTAAGTAAATAATGGATTTCTTAATATTTTGATAAAATTTCATAAAAATTTGTGTTGCCAGAAATGATTTTATTTTGAGTTGAAATTTGTCATTAAGCTGTAATTAGCCTAATCACATATCTATGGTGAAGACAAAACCTAGCTATGCTAAGGCTGTGTGTACAATGTAGTATCTGATCAGTACAGACATCCCCTGCTGATTTCCTCTGAGCTCCACAATTCGTGATGACCTCAAAGGAAAACAATTAGTAGCTCACTATCGGTTGGTCAGAGTATGTTTCCTTAGTCTTGGGCATAGACGAATTACAGGCTTTGTGATATGATCGGGATGCTAATCATGTCAACGTCAAGACAATTAGGACACGTGTAGCTGGCTAAATTATTGATAATTTTGTTCGTACATAAAGAAGGTTATGGAAATTATCATGTTTTATGAATGTCTTGGTATATACGACTAAAGATACACGCATGCAGCTGAAGAAACCGAAATTCCTATCAGATTATAAATCGTTACAGCGGAAATGCCACTGGAAAGGTCAAAAAAAGGATCGGTTCGGAATACAAAGCTCTTGTCAAAAATAAAAAACTCAAAACTCCAATGTGACACAGTTATCAGAGGCGTGTTTGCCTCCTGAACAGTTTGGTGGCGATGGCGAATCCCCCTGGTGACGAGGAAAACATGGAGCCAAGCAGGTTTCCACTGTTTTCACTCAAGGTTACACAAATATGAAATGATTTTACGATACTGGTATCAGGTGTTACGATTGTGGGTTTATCCAGTGTTTCGTTCGGCGATATCGTTTTACGAGCTTACATGATATCAGTGTCGTCTGCTGCTCCTCGATAGTTACAAGAAATGGTGAACAACCGAACTACACAAATGCACTACGGATGACGATCCATGGGATGCTTTATTCCGTGTATTTAGGAATCAAATAACAACTATATCATCATACATAAATCCTTGTTTTAGGAACGATTTTAAGTGAGACAGTAATTTCTAGTCTAGTGGATTCATGTGTTCCTGTCCATACTGTATATTAAAAGATTGGTGAGGGGTGATTGTTTTCTCGATTAATAGTTCCCTTTCACAGAATATTTTAAATTTAAATTATGAATGTCATGTATACATTGTACTTATTCAAGTATTTGACATAATTATCAAACAAATCAAGGTATTTAGGGCAACCCTGTGAAACATAAGTGTTCTCATAAATACATTAGGTCAGTGATTGTATGTTTTATCGTTTATGTTACGATTCTGTGAACTGTTAATTATAAGGGGCCGTGGTGGCCAAGTGGTTAAGATATTTCGACATTTATTACACAAGGGAGTTCGAATCCCATGTGGGTCAGTTGATAGGGACTGATCACTTGTCGGTGGGTTTTCTCTATGTATTCGGGTTTTCCTCATCCATAAAAGATGACACGCCATCACATGAACCTGGCTATTAATGGGACATTAAACAAAACGAAACAAAGGAAACAAACTGTAAATTACTTCATTCTTGCGATATACAACTCTCGCGTTATTTCACGAGAGTTCCCTAACGCGAATTATATTTCGCGCAGAATTGTATAAACGTTCATATATTTTTGAATGTAAGATTGTCAACAAGAGCCATTGATTGTGCATGTAAGATGACAATAACTTTGGCAGGACACATTGTATACATGGAAATAACGCGTTTTATATTTTTCAGATATCGAGTACGGTTGTACCGAAAAATAAACACCTTCAAACTTCTCTTTATAATCCTTATTGATAATGCGAGGGCAGTGAATCGCGTAAGTTTAGTTTCCTGACGCGCAAGTATAGGGGCCTGTCACTCGCTATTTCAAAATTAAAATTTAACATCGATTTGTTGCTAACTTCAATATGTAAAACATATGAACTTTTTACGGAAGGATTTTAAAACGTATTGAGTGTTGCATTAAAACATTTCCATGTCATGGGTTGACCTGGGACTTCAGAACAATGCACTTGACACAAAACAAAAACAATGAGTGCATTAACCCTGCAGCTAATTGTTAGTCACTGTGTAGAAGTAATCTATTGTGACGAGGCGATCGATTAGAAAATACGAGATTCGTTACCCGTAAACTTGACGTAGTTAACTAGTTATATTGATATTCTTTTTATTTTCATTTTTGAAACAGAGTCGTCTACTATGCAATCAATCCTGTTTTACGATTAAAAGCTACTAAGATATGTCACTGAAGTTAGTCTTAAAACCTATTTGTTTTCATTAACTCACCAAAAATTGCCTAAAAACACATATCCATCCTTCCTATGGCATAACAGCAAACACGGTAAGAGTAAGAATTGAAGGAAGGTTTCGTTTTTTTTAGTTTAACGTCATATTAACAGCCAGGGTCATGTAATGACGTGCTATATTTGTTGGAGGGGGAAAACCGGAGTACCCGAAAAAAAAATCACCGATCAACGGTCATTATCTGGCAACTGCTCCACTTGGTATTCGAACTCGCGGCCCAGAGGTGATGGCTTATTGTAATATGTCGGGACATGTTATCCACTAGGCCACCGCGGCGCCCAGAATGAAGAATATTCAGTATCTTTTTACAAATTATTAATGTAGTATCAGCACAGCTCTGCGTCAGCGTTATATGTCTTATAATCCATTGAAACTATTCATATCGTCTGTCTTACTGGTGGACACATTTTCTGAAAATAAAATTCAGTTTATCTCTTCAGTAGAAATGTTTCAATATCAGTCGGATTTTTTTTCCCAATTGAATGTTTCTTAAAGTTTTTTTTGTAAACAGCTACCAAATAATATGATAAAAGATTAATGACATTAAGGCATTCAAAATACGTCAACAGAAAACCCAGTCTTCACAATACTTCGGTGTTATCTGATGAATTATTGCGATTAATAGAAAGCCTGCTTTCTTGAACATTGGATTTAACCAAAACATCAGCAATTTTATCTCAAAATTAATTTATTAATTTACCTCTATGATATGACAAGATGCTGGTCTATAAGAAGCACCTGGTTAGGTATCTATAATAATATCATTACAAACTTTTATCGAATTCATGTTGAGGAGATGATCCAATTAAGTGCCGTTTGAGATAATTGAGTTTAATTAATTAAATGTTTAGTGTTTCGTCCTTCATGTTTTCCCTCTCAATTCCAGTATAATTGATTGGCAGTTAACAGGGATGGATTAGAGAGGCACTAAGTAGCTGTGAGTGATTGTATTACCATTGCATGACTATTTGTTTCAATTCGAACGAGCCCTAAATCATTCTTACATAGTGTAATGTTTTAATTCGAACGAGCCCTAACTCATTCTTACATTGTGGAATGTTTCAATTCGAAGGAGCCCTAAACCTTCGATACATAGTGTAATGTTTCAATTCGAACGAACCCTAAATCATCTTTACGTAGTATATAATGCTGAGAGGAAACAATACTTCTAATGTTAAATGGCAGAGTAGTCAGACATTGAATGGAATATGGAATGAGTGAAAGATTGGAGATTTGAGTGTAGAATCGGATGATCAAAATGTTCGCTTTAGGCGATTCATTTCAATAGCTAAATCATTGAAAACCGTGTTATAATTTTGAGTTAAAGGTCTACGCTTTAAAACTGATGAATGAGCATGTGTTATATATACATGTACAATATTACAATTTGCTATAAATATAAAGATTTACTTGATGCATATGTATCCACATGACCACAAAAGACTCTAACATTCACTTATGACTAGAACAATAAAAAATTCTCAAATCAAATTCAAGTTCAAATATTTTATTTAAGTCTCACTCTCAATTAAAATCATATTAAAAATGCTCCACCGCTGACAAATGGTATTTTTCACTATCAAAAACAGCAGCAGACGATTTAATATTTGTCTTCAGTTACAAAAGTTACTTACTTTACACCATTACCATCTTTGAAAAGTTTGAGTTTCTAATCTTATTTCAAATTTAAATTATCGAAAACAATTAATTGCATCCCGAAAAAAATCCGTTGCACTATATACTATATGGAATGATGTACTGATTGCGCATGCACCAAAGGCAAAATAAATTATTTTATATTATATTTTGTGTTAACAAGACATATATATACACGATTAAACACCAATTATTGTTCAAATTATGAATATTATTTATGCTCTGTCGGCGGTGCAGCATCTTTAAATAATAAATACAACAAAAAATCTTTAAAATGAAGAATTGCGTGATACCCGTGTGGCCTTGAACGGCTGTTAATCCCCTTATGACATTGATTATATACGCATGGCCTTATTGCCAACTCATTTCTTACTCCTGTTGGCGTTCTCATTGACATCCGTACTTATATGACCCTGTAAACTAACCAAGTTGACTCTAAATAATTTGCCCTCTTAACCGATGTTATGCTGCATTGTTTCCGTAATCACTGATTACTAAATAAATGGATGGTTTATTCACTAAACGACTCAAGACGGCAAATGTATTACAACTATTGACGTCTATTTAACATGTCACTTGTCAATTAGGGGAATATTAATAGAGGAAATTTAGAGTAACAAAGAAGTTTAGGATTCGACAGGCTTTCAGTTAAGTGATTTCGTCTGGTTCGGTGGAAAAACAATACCAACCCTGAGCAAACATCACAATACCGTTATAAAACACAATGCAATACTGACACTATACATACAATGCAATACCAGTATTGCACACAATACTCAATAACGGAAACAAATGCGTTTAATTGTTATCAAAGCACTCACGTAACTACAGTCTATTAGCTAACAACTTGTCAACTGCAATTTTCTTAACAATTATCATATGATTCTATGATAACCACACATTCTTTTTTCTAAGCACACAATTTTTGAATTAAATACGTTTTGTGATACAAATCAATGTTATATAAAATGGAAATGCTAAAAAAATAGGATTTTAGGATTTACTTGTGATGAATCCATTTTAATGATAGAAGTATATTAAGATGTTATTTTATATCGCCACGACATACAAATGAAAATATATTCAAGTTAATATTTATCGTTCAATCTGTAGATCTCTCCAAAGTTCAATGAGGGACATTTTTATTTCAATGAAATTATAAAGATGTTGTATCCGCCAATCAGAAGCCATGTTACAAATGGCAAAGTTTTCCTTTATGAGCTGATAAAGTAAATTATTTGAGCCAACGAAAATGCTGGTTACAAGAAAGATTTGAATATAAGTTCTCAGGATTTCAAATCAATATAACTTTTTTTTTATCAAGTAAAGTAAAATAAACTTAAATGTTCACGAAGCAAGAACTAGGCTACATTCTCAAATGAAAGAACGTATTTAGAGGAAAATCATAGGAATATTCTAGGTATTGTATAGTATATATGTAGTGTAAATTTCAAAATGTCATGACCATTAACATGCATTAACGTTGACGTCGTTATCTCTCGATTGTAAAGGTTTCAGTTGTATATAAACTATGCGAATGAGGACTTAGCAAGGCTTGCAAAATGAGAAAGAAAGATTAAAAGGTGTCTGTTCAATACAGGAAGTAATCTACATCGAAAAACATGCAAAGTCATAGCATCTGCTAAATATAACTTAGATAATAGTTATTTATACCTTTGCAGGTAATCGATATAAATTGAACCTGTATTCCTCGAAGTTTAAGGAAGTTATAACACCCCTTGAGTGAGTTGAGTATTACTATGCACTCCTGAGAATAACTAAATATGTAAAGAAAACTAATTACTAAGTATCAAATGGAGGCAATATTTGCATAAATCGTGATCTTAATGGTTAATGTTGAGCCGTTAAAAATGCATCTGTTATCGATATTTGCGTTCAGGAATACTGAAATTAGATAAGGCTTCGGAATAGCAAGGAAATACCATAAATGTATATTATCGCAGTACTCAAAGGTGAGTTCAGTGTGCGCATTATTAAAGAATAGACATTTACAATGAGGGCAATGGAAAGATATGATCGCATGGACAACAAAGGGCATTTATTTTTATTTCATGTAGATTGATTTAGTAACTCTTAATTAACACTTTAACACAAAAGTTGGCGTAACAAAAGAAATGAAAGTCAAACAAAAAAGAAAAAAATCATAACATTTAAATTATCTATAATACAATACCGATTTATGTTCGCGTGCGAATAGGTTTCTTTAAATTGCTATCAATTTGAATTCGCGAAAAAAGGTTACGGCTTTATGTATGATTTATAGCGATTTATAGCATTTTAAATGTAAATAGGGAAATGAAATCACTTTAAAAAAATAAACATGATAACGCGAAATCAATTTGTCGCGAAAATATGTTGGTTGAAGCCACTAATAGTTCTGTTTTTCATATGATTTATAAGGCATTTTATGAAAACTCCGTATTATCCATTCCAAGATATCATATTCCTTCGGCATACCGCTGATCATTCAAGATATCTGCTCACTGAGATTTCCTCAAATGATTTTAATGCTTTTCCTATTAATAAAACCAATAGTACGATTGTTGAAATGATTTGAAATGAACATGAGATATATTTTAAATTTAACCGCAGAACGGTTTCATTGGATGATTTATGGCTTTTTGGAATGGACGTCAAGCAGTAATACATCATATATGCATTTGTTTATCTATCTACGTATATATAAACTTCAATATTTATTTATCGTAGAAAACTCGATTGATCTAGACTAAGTAGTATTTAACATTATATGGCCTTTAGCAGTTCGACATCATGAACCTGCCTCGTTCGAAAAAGATCCAGTGCGGATACTGAAAATAGTTTATCATGTCCAATTCTTAACGGTAGTATAATCACTTTAAATAAGAAAAAGAAAACTTACTATTTTATTCTAATTTAAAATGTATTCTCCAAAAAGAATAAGCTATTTTAGACAAGAAGAACGTAAACCTAATGCACGTCGTTGTATATCATTAATGAACTAGCATCACGAATATTGGTTTGGTCCCAGTCAGTCTCGTTTTATACCTAATATACTGCAAATCAACCGTTCTTTCGCGTGCGATTTACTTTCGCGAATATCGCGATCCAAATAAATTCGCGAAAGTTTATCTACCAAATTAATATCTACATCATAAATATTGACAGAAATAATCATTCAATTGTTAAATCCGCGAATGTTAATCTTCGCGAACTTGTTTTGAAATGAAAATCGCGAAATTTAATAGCCGCTAAGGAAAGTAGATTCACGCAGTATGTGGGATAAAAGCCGTGCACTGGTCTTTTCATGCAATTAAATTCTAAAAAAAACTATCGCTGCATTTCACCTTCGTTTCGATTTACATGTTGAAATCATTACGATATATAAATCCCGACTCAAAGTAAAAAAAAACTTAGCCATTACTACACCAAACACTGCATTGAATATGCGCTTGCTATCAAAATACCTGGATAATTGAAAGCGAACGAAAACATAACAAAATGCTAAATATGATTTGTCTCCATCTTTAACATGTAAATGCATTACACTGCTGCAGTCGCGAATACGAAATTCCCCTTGAGGCTACGTCTATCTCTCTTTTCTATACAACTTGAAATCACTTCTGTTGCGCTATGTAGTCGATGATACTAACACATGTTTAGATGATACCAAATACCATAAATAAGACAAAGTGTGTTTGTACGTTTGTACGGTCAATAATGAGACGTCCATGCCTAATTTTAGAGCCGTTTATAGCACAACGATAGAGTTACTACGCTAGGTTAGTGTAAACCCTTGGGGAGAAAAAGGACCAACCGCTTAAAGTACAAGTAAATATATATCTATATCAGTAGACCTAGACGAGAAAAACGGAACGAAAATTGTCTAATATGAGTGATGAGGTTGTATCCGCCAATCAGAAGCCATGTTACAAATGGCAAAGTTTTCCTTTATGAGCTGATAAAGTAAAGTATTTAAGCCAAAGAAAATACTGGTTACAAGTCAGAAAGATTTAAATATAAGTTCTCAGGATTTCAAATGCATTAACGTTGACGTCGTTATCTCTCGATTGTAAAGGTTTCAGTTGTACATAAACTGAATTGTCTAATATGAGTGATGATGTTTACTCTGTTGACGTTATTCCTTTACGTCTATGTTTAGTTTATAAATAATTATTATGTATTTGGTAAGTCAATGCACTATTATTCGTCATTCGAGCAAAGTGTAATAATTAAAAACTTACCCATATACGACTATTACGTCACTATGACCATCATTTGAACTTTCATCTTCATATACGATATACTTTGTATTGAAACAAGCAATATAAATAATCTATTTTTCTCATAGTCAATACATATATCATAGAAAAGGCTTTCTAATTTGACATTCTTTTGGATAAATTTAAGAGTGAGAGAATGATGGCATGAGCGAGGGATGAGTAAATAAATGAGAACATGTATGAATGAAAGAATGAAAGAATGAAACAGTCGATTGAAAGAGTGAAATAATGAACGAATGAGAGGTGAGAGTGAGCTAGTGAACGAGTACGTGCGTGAAAGGTGAGCCATTGAACGAGTGAGTGACGGAAAAAGTCAGTGACGGAAAGAGTGAGTGAGTGAGTGGGTAGAGGAGGAAAGTGATGAGTAAGCGAATGAGTGAACAGAACAGGTGATTTTACTTCTAGTAACGTAGAAAATCATTAGACTAAACTATCGGGAATATCATAAAACAGTATTTTTACAATCTTCATGCTATAGAAAACAGATGTGACTTCGCGACAAAACATAATCCCTAAAGAGCTATATTGAGTAGGCTACCAGACAGAAAATAATGAAAATTATAAATAAAAATATGCGGTTAATAACAGTCTAGTTCTTGAGTTTACTTTGTAATCAATTAAAAACACTTGCCTTCTTACAGCTTAATTTTTCTAATAAACTAGTTATCGCCCCAGTTACCTCCCTTGCGGAAGCTACACAAGAGCAGTCTAGTAGAGTGTAGAAAAATAAGGAAAGAGAACCAGCTAATCTTTCTAGCATCAAGGTTATTCACAGTAAAATCCGGTTATTTTTGCACATGCTCACAGACATATTTCTCTCCTGTGTAAGCGTTTATAGATGCATTGTTCTCCGTAACAGGAGAACATAACAAAGGTCTGTACATTGTGATAGTGAGGAGGAGATATTAGAACACCGACTTAGTCATGCATTACACCGAGCTGACAAACATGGTAACTGCGCTTCGTAGCCAAACCGGTTTATAGGTTGGTTGACTATACTTCGATAGGCTGGTTGACTATACTTCGATAGGCTGGTTGTCTATACTTTGATATGTTGGTTGACTATACTTTAATAGATTTGTTGATTTTACTTTGATAGGCTGGTTGACTATACTTCGAAAGGCTGGTTGACTATACTTTGATAGGCTGGTTGACTATACTTTGATATATTGGTTGACAATTCTTTGATAAGTTGGTTGACTATACTTTAATAGGTTGGTTGACTATACTTTATTAGGTTAGTATATTTTACTTCGATAGGTTGGTTGACCACACTTTGATAGGTTGGTTGACTATACTTTAATTGGGAGGTTGACTATACATTGATAGGTTGGTTGACTATATTTTATTAGGTTAGTTGATTTTACTTCGATAGGTTGGTTGACTATATTTTATTAGGTTAGTTGATTTTACTTCGATAGGTTGGTTGACTCTACTTCGATAGGTTGGTTGACCACACTTTGATAGGTTGGTTGACTATACTTTAATTGGGAGGTTGACTATACATTGATAGGTTGGTTGACTATATTTTATTAGGTTAGTTGATTTTACTTCGATAGGTTGGTTGACTATACTTTAATAGGTTGGTTGACTATATTTTGATAGGTTGGTTGACTATACTTTGATAGGTTGGTTGACTCTACTTCGATAGGTTGGTTGACTATACTTTAATAGGTTGGTTGACTATATTTTGATAGGTTGGTTGACTATACTTTGATAGGTTTGTTGACTATACTTTAATAGGTTGGTTGACTATATTTTGATAGGTTGGTCGACAATACTTCTATCGGTTGGTTGACTATACTTTGATAGGTTGGTCGACAATACTTTGATAGGTTGGTTGACTATACTTTGATAGGTTGGTTGACTATACTTTGATAAGTTGGTTGACTATACTTTGATAAGTTGGTTGACTATACTTTGATAGGTTGGTTGACTTTACTTTGATAAGTTGGTTGACTATACTTTGATAAGTTGGTTGACTATACTTAACCTTCTACGTACTCGTAGAGACATTTAGAGATAATAGGTGTTGTGTGATTGAAGTATGTTAGTTTGATTTGAGAAAATGTGTTATGTTCTAGTAGTGTCTTCTTATGATATTGGAAACGTTTGCTCATATTATAGTGCTATATCACTGAATCCTACATAAAATAATATACAGTCCATATTTCAGCCAGGGTATCGATTGAGAAGAATATAGTCGATGTTGCCAATACTTAGAAAACTGTTTTGTTCAAAGCATAGCCCATACCCTAGTGCGACTCATAATGCCGTATATGTTTTTATAATTCAATGTAGAATATATTAATTGTCAAGTTCCACTCTTGTATTGTTAATTTGTTAATTTAAAAAAAGAACCTCCTAGCTTGCTTCCATGAACTCAGTTTTAACTCAACATGCACATAGTTTTTCTCCTTCAACAAAATTTGATGATGTCATAGTACTTTCACTAAAGTACCCTGTCATGCGAACGGATACAGACAAACATTATGGCCGTATAGTCTTTATTTGATAACACTTCCCATGTGACGCTTTTAACAACGGATTTCATGGATGTACTCTGGCTATAACTTTATCATGGTCAGATATTATCTAGGTATATTATGAGTTTTTATTTGGTACTTTACACTAGAGAAATATAAGATATATACCAATTGTAAGCTAACCAAATCAAAGATTCCACTACTTATCGACGTAGAATATGTTTTGCACTTGAAGGCAAATTGGCCTGGACCAGAAATGTTTGGAAGTTTTTATCAGTCACTCCCTTCTCAAAGCTCAACTTTACACCAAATTTGAATGTGATACTCAAAAAAAAAGAAAAAAAGAAAGTCACCTATTTACATAACAACACAAAATTTGTAGAGTGTCCCATTGTTTAATTCGTGACAGGATCACAAATTCTCAATATATACTTGGTGGTAACATGTTTGAGATACTTAATTTCGGCGGATAGTGTTAAATTACACCAAAATAATATTTTTATGCTAACAAAAGCGTAACCAATAAATTAACTCATTTCTTTTAACTGCTAATTTCTAAGCATGTGAAGAAAATATCACTGTTATAAAATGTGGTGTGTTCCAAACAAGTGACAGAACCTAATTTATAAAGTTTGATAATTATTTTTAGCATACCTTGTAAATGAATCTTGAATAATTTTTTTTTATCTTTTCAGACCTAGCAGTTAGAAGCGATCAGAGACGGTATCCCGCCAGTTTACATCGACACACAAACCAGCAGTAAATACCTCCATCAGATGAAGTAAACACAATCTGGAATTTGTTTATTTGTGTTGGTGTACTGACCAACCCTAACACAGACGAGACATAGTTGACTAGTTGTGTTTAAGACATTTTGGACACCATGTTTACCTATGGTAAGATGAACGCTTTCTCTGGGATTATGATGACCATCATATTGATTATGCCTTGTGCCTATCTCACAGGTAAGCATATCATTTTCATTAAACTTCCATTGTGTTCCGGTCCTTAAACTTTTCTGAAGTTTTCACATGTGATGCTCAAAATATCGAAAAAATTCATCGTGCAGTAAATTGCTACATCAATTTTGCTATATACAACCCAAATGTCAAGTGTAAAATAGAGTTTGAACAACGAGAGTGACAACATAACCATATTCAACAGAAAACTATCAGTTTAATCACTTTACAATACTTGGACCCTCTGAATGTTCAAAGGATGTTTCGTTTCAAAGCGTGTGGTCTTAATGAAAAGCCATAAAGTGTACCAAAACGATAATTACTGTAAAGATATTTCTATGATTGTTATCAATGATGGGAATGTAGGTCATCGTCGTAAGTAAACAATGGTGCGGGAAGTTTGTATTTGACACTATCGCAAATAACATGCAATAGGAGTGTTTTAGATTAATCTTAATTACAATTTATCGATAAGTCTTTCATCATGACCTCGGTGATCATAATTGTTGTCCACCATGTCGCTCGCTATGTCAACAGTTGTAGATGTGTTGTGTTACACACACACACACACACACACACACACAGTTCCACCATCTCCTGACCTTGCGATCAGGAAGTATGTGACTGCTATCACCTTTGAAAGGCGCGTATTACATGTCACTAGATAGTCTCGAAATATCTTTTAATGTAATCTCAAACATACTCATTTCTGTAATCAAGACTAGTATACAGATGACAGTAAATGTGGGTGAAACATCCAAAACAATTTAAACGACGCCAATATCTCATTTTAAGGGATATGAATTTTATATAAAATTTGCCCATTTACTTAATATTGTCGGTTTTTAATATTCGTGAACACAACAATATGTCACAAAATATCATAAATATCTTCCCGATGAGAATTACCCACTATACCGTAAGAGCATGGCACTTTTGCATTTACATCGAAGATCGTTCCACCTGTGTCCAAGTCATTGTTCAATAAACGATTCCCCATGTCACCGGAAGTAACTTTCCCGTATCGCGATTGATTCTCGTCACTTGATGTTCTGTAGATCACGTGGTACTTTATTTGATATTTCGGCTGTGATGTAGTTTTGCAATATAGTTCTATTGTTGCTATTCTGCATATCATATGATAATGATGTTAATATTCTGTCAGTCGCGAGGCCCTGTGTTATCAATTAATGGTCGTATTGCAAGATCTATCAAAACCCTGTGGTCTTAGATTTTCCACTGATATTGTTGAAATATCAGAGCTAAAGAGTGAAATGATATATTACCTTTCTCCTTAGATTTATTACATTTCTGACACGTGCGTTATCCTATATTGTTAACCAACTCATAACTGAATGACCCTTTAGTATGAAACACGCTTTGTAAGTCGCAGACACGAAGCAACGTCACGGATGTAAGGACTAGAAAACGGAAAGGAGACGGGACCCATATTCCGGAGAGATATTAAAATAAACGGTGCGTCCCTTTGTATTTACGTTTATAGCCGGAAACCCATTCATCACTTTTCCACGTTACGAGATCTAATCATTCCATTCAGTAACTATTCGTAGTTGTTTACGTAATCTCCAACTGCCGCCATCCTCGTCGCCGAGACAGCTAGTGTGATCTACGAAGCTGTAAATACAACCAAGAAGGAACTATAACCGATTTTATACCGACAATGCTCACGCCAGCACCGAATTTACACATACTAAATCAACTGGTAATTACAGTGTTAATTGAGAAGCAGAGAAACATCATAAAACACATAAAAACATTAGCGAGGTTTCGGGAAATTTATCAAATAAATTGAGGTTAGGAATACAAAACAGTCTGTGTGAAATTGATATATCGATACAGAATTTCATAATTGTCCTTTCGTCCGTTTAACGCCTCATTGATCTTCTAGTTTTTTTACCACATTGATGTTTATGTTTTCTTTGAAGTCTTGTAATTATCATCATTGCAATGTAGCCGTCTCTGACCGCTTACGGAAATGATTGAAGGACATGCGCTGTCTAAAATATGATCATGTGCCCTTTGAGCATAACATCCTCTGACGTCAATCTTATTCTAAATACAGATAAATAAAGACAATGGTATCAATATCAATGCTTATACATGTATATATATATATATATACAGTGTATATATAAAGGAGTAGCGACATCATTGTTATGAATCATTACGACAATATAATTGGTGAGAATAGATTTATGATAGGAATGACACAATAGCTATGTTCTATATAAACATAAAAAGGATGGTGGGGACATAACTTAGAACAGACATCAGGGAATAGTGATATAAAAAGACAAATGTATCTGTATGGTAATGTGTTAAATGGCAAATTAGATAAATCATTATTCCAGAACGGAGATACCAAACATATGCTGGCAATCCATCATCTTTGAGTCCTATATTCTATCGAACCCAACAATTAAATATTATGCTTATAGCAAGCATTTTCATTTAAGATTTCCTTATCAATGATTAAATTAAAATGTTATTAGATTATGCATAAAACATTACAAAGTCTACTACATCAAACAAATAATTAGATGAAAAGGACGCTTATATTACTCTCAACTGTATAAAAGGCTTGCTTGCTTAATGTATGATAACAAGAAAAAATGGCTAAAATATACTTTACCTTAGAATAAACCTATGCTTAGTTATATTATCAGATACTTAAACGCAAAATAGACTTCAAATATCCACATTGCCAAACACAATTTACCGGATATTGTCAAACTAAATCGATGACGTAATCATTTTCTGTGTGTTATGCAAAATTAAGTGAAGAAATATCTAGGAAAAAACTATTGTTAACAGTTGCCTATGTTGTAAACGTTGATCAGAGAAGGATGATAATACTGGTAATAGGTAACAGTGTTTTGCAGTTATTCAAGTCACTATTTAGATTAGGCTACTCTGATTTTCGATAAACTAGGTAAGATTGAGAGAAAGTATAAAATATTGAGAATTACTTCATAATCCAATTTGAATTTCTTCCAATGCACAAACATTTGCCAAAGACAAATTATGATTGAAACGAAGTGAAACAAGTTATGAAAAAAGACATTTAAAGAAACTTCCTTTATATCATTGGTGGGATGTTTATTTTATCAAATTAATACCAAAAATATACTTGTTATGCCGGAAACTGTAGATAGATACTGAACACAATACATCGATTGTCTGAGGTGATGAATTGACAGTGATTATGTAATTTTGTTACACACCAATAAAAGTGAAACTAGCCCTACCTGATACGCAGTATTAGTACGTGCAACGGAGTAAGGCTTTTCTTCTTCGTTTATTGTAAGATATCCATTGTGTTATAGTTGACAAAAAAGGAATTGTGAAATGCAATAAATGCATCCAGTTGCCTATTCAACATTATTGAAAATATTTGGCATTTATTCCAATGCCATATGAAACACGTGCGTCGTGCATGCTAGATTATAGATTGTCGTTAAGGTTTTTAGGAATGCTATCGATAAGACATATTCGTAAAATGACTTGTTAACCCATTTACATGTATTATTCCGAAATGTCTTTCACCCATTTGATGGCATAAGAGCAATTACTAACAGAAGAAATTAAAAACGATATAAACCAAATCCAGCATGACAGAGATCAGAATTGACAACCCACGGAAGCTAAATAATATATCATATAAGCCTTGTGCAAATCGTACATATACTGACATCAATAACAAGGCAATTCAATTAAACCTTCATTTAGACTGCATTTAAATTTCCTCCATCAATCGTGTAAATTTGACATATTTTATACAATATCACACTAGCAAGTTATCAAACCATTGATCTCGTTAGCAACATTTCACAGAATGACATATAATGTTTTGCCATTTGAAACATTTTAAATTGCGTCTATAGCAAATTTATTTTAAGAGCATTGTCGTGATGTCTTAGGCTACGCATGACGAAGAATGCACGGATATGGCTATCTAATATCCGAAATTGAAATAGAAATGCTGTTCAATAAATCCGGAATTAATTTGTGTACGAGCTCCATGTCACCGTAGACAGGCTATCAGAGAACCGTAGAATCGGCATTGTCAGAAGACATAGAATAGGATATTTCCCTGCGTTTTTATTCACCGAGTCATTAAAGTATTTTATTTGCTGCCATCGACCGTTTGCATGTACATGTAGATCTATTCTGACGTAACAGTATTGTTAGGGACGTAACTTAATACTCATACTCATGGCCGGTTGGGTCGCTGTGATCTGTCATTGATGATATGTCAGAATTCAATGATGATAGCGCTGGGAATGGAAATTGCGTTTCCTAATAAAACCATCCAGAAGTCTTCATTTAAAGCTATATATTTGTCATTCTCGATATACACTTGTGTTTTTATTCTTTCTGTCTTTTATATTTGGTTGTTAATAAAAACCATTAAGAGAAGTTTTTTAATCTTTGATGTGAAAACACTCTCTTCGAAATGCGATTTAGCAGAGAAAAGTGTCTCATTTACACACAAATGCGTTCCATCGTACAAAAGTATATGCGCTTTTTAGTACTTCCGAATGAATCCATCAGTATATTTTCTAGGTAATCAATTTATATGAGGAATTGTTTTATTGTTCATAAAAACCTTGATGTCTTTCGGTTTTAATGAGGATATTTGTCTTTACTTGATTTACTGCAGTCAGTATGGTTCTATTTAAACTTCAAACCAACAAATAAAATACGGAATGAGAAATTTTGACAGATCTGATTAAAGTGACAATACATAGTTTAGAACGATGGATCCACATAATTATCAACTAAAACATTTCTATTGACTTTAGCTAAATGATTGAAACTCGATCGTGACAAATATTCTCTCTTATTAATTCTCAAAATTAATCATTTTTTGTCATTTTCTTAATTTAATTTGTTATTTATACAGATATTTTAACATTCCCTGCAAATAAACATACTGTATTGTCTTCATTCAATATCATTAAAGACGCCCTTGATGTCATACATGGTCGTCACACGACAATTAATCTTGAAGTTTGTGTACAAATACAAAATTGCAAGCGCAATCATATTATATAAAAATATACCATTTCCTCAGAAAGGCGTAAGTTTTATAAAACAAGCATATTGAACATGCCTAGGGCAGTTTGTTGAACGAACATAAAAGACACATTAGGCCAAATTATGTCAGTTTAGGATAACATTGGCAAAACTATTTTTTTTAATATGTCTTTCACTCTATATTAATGGCCGAAACCGGAGTCTGAGGTGGAAATCCCGACTTTTTTTTAAAAAATCCTAGAAAAGCGGAAAAACGTTAGGGCTGAGGGTATAAAATTAGGGTCTGTCGGGTAGCCCTTAAAAGACATATTATGTTTCGGCCTTATTTTACCTTCAACAGTCTGTTCACTATGTCGTACCACTAGAATGAATATTTTTCCGAAGGAAATAGGAAATTTTAACTTGCCACATGTTAGAGCCGGAATGTTCATCCTACAACACTTAAGAGAATGTCTAACATTTGGTGCATACGATGGGTCTCAAACACTGCTAAATTGAGAATAGTTCCAAAAGAAGACACTTTAATTAGTATCATCATTGACAACAGACGTCAGTAATAGGAGGCAATCGTGGCGTCACTAATTGTTCTAATCATTAGTGGTTTGTATTGTCGCCGTGTTAAAATTCTGAATTAATTAAATTTCTCAAAAGAAAAAAAAGTAAAGAAAATACATGACGTCTAATGATTCCTTGAATCTTTGTAATCTTGCTCTAGACAATCAGTGGACTTTATACAAGTGCAAGGTCATAGTGACAGAAATAGAATTTTACTCTAATTACCATGGTCATTGACTGCAGTACCAATAGGTTGGCGAATGTTCTCTCAATTCAATTCAGCTTAACCTTATATAATGGAGGTAACCGATTCCCCCTTTCTTCATTGAATTCTCTAACTAGAATTGGGACGTCTCCTGTCTATGTGTATATACAGTGAAACTAATCAAACCCACTCCGAAAATTTTCTGTTTCAACAATGGATATGCATTTGTTTTAACACGTTTTTTTAAATGCAGGTCAAATTACGGCTAGAGCAAAATAAGCATGATAATTTTCTTGAAATTGAATGTTATTTTGGTCATAAGGATAGAATGAAAATGAAACGACTTTGATCTGGATTACACTTCATATTTACATTACCACCTTACTGTGACTTAATGTCACTCCTAAACCAAGTGTATGGCAGGTTTTATTATTTACAATGATAGTTGGGATCTGGCGTGTATCTATACACTTATCACTTTTGTAGAGGTCAGAGAGAGACTAGGTTGTCTCCAGTGTGAGAAGTTGCTAACGTGCACTATTTTGTTTTTGCATAATATAAAGTTATCTACCCTTGCGGGTAGGTATTGATTATGAAGTCATCTATTTGCCAGTGTAACGTCATACTTTTAAGAGACAGAGACCACGACGTGAGTTTTATTCACAAAATAATGACGTCATAATATGATATACTTATCCGCAAGGGAGGTAACTCAGCAATATGCCAAACGAAATGGGATTTACTAGAACACCGTATGTATCTTACACACCAATGCATGCAAAAGTTGGACAGCCAATGTTTAATTACAGAATATATAACATAAACGTTTGGTTTATTGTTGAATGTCCTATTATGGCTATGGTAATTTAGGGTCATGTGGAGAAAAGCCGAAGTACTCGGATAAAAACCACTGCCCGGCGGTCAACACCTGGCCACTTCTCCACATAGGATTCGATATTGTGATTGATGATAATTTATGTTGCCTATATTTGAATAACAAGGGTTATAAGATAAAATCCAGCATTTTGAAGAGTGTTGCACGCAATCAAACACACTTTCTTTTAAATTTATAAAATGTAATATTTCTATCAATAACAATAATCTGAATTGGGCAACTGGTACGATGTTAATAATCTATTTTGACGAGGAAACGATGTACTATTGAGAAAGAAAAAGTCTTAGGATGTAATTCATAATCTAGGATGTTTCAGTCATATTAGATAATATTCCCATTAGGTGATGATTTTATAGAGGTACCTTATTATGTTAACACATGGCGTTATAGGTATTTGTTGCGCAATTTCAAATCAATGAAGCATATAGGAATGTTCTTATTGGAGCTTTAGGTATATATATAACTCTTGGTGTACTTTAAAACCATAATTCATCGCATCTTCTCTACATCAAAACCTACTGTGGCAAGGTAAACTATAGACAATTGCACTGTACCAAATTATTGTACAGAAATTAATTATTTTAAAGTACCAGTATGCTTTCTAAAGATGGCAAATGTACGACAAATTTAAGTCTAATTATATATCAATTTCGTCTGACTTTTAAGTCATTCAGTAATTCGATTTCGAGTAACATGTTCGCCAGATTGTTAAGGGACTATATGAACGTAATATAAGCCCGTATACTTGTCAGCCAGAACCGCGTGGTATGTCTCCTGGGTAAGATTATATATCAGGCCTTCAGCATAAAGAAACAAAAGACCAATTCAATCTTTAACGACCATTTACCAACAAGTAACAGTAATATCTTTACGGCTGATAGCGATTATTAAAAAGTTCTATCCCAAAACTAGATATTTGCAGTATGGAGAATTATATTTGTTTAATTTTCGAAGTCGAGAGATCAGCGATTTTTAAATGGTATGCAGGTGTCGTAACTTTCATGAATGTTTATATCAATTATGCTAAGCTGCGGGAAAAAGGGATAATTCGTGATTCCATGCTGAATAAACTGTTACCCATTAACCGTTATAATAACTCCCGGAGTGACATATATTGCACGTTTAAAGGTTGATTTCCAATACAATACCGTCTGTGCCGAAATGTTTTGAATGCCTAATGGTTTTCTACTATTGTTCAATTTACGGATATTTGCGAACCGTGTTGGTTTCTTTCTGGCATGTTTATATATCTTGTCCGTACCAGTCGGACGGTATTGATAAACAACTCGTATTCCGTCTCGGGTTAATCAGCGGACATATCTATCGATATCATACTCCAGTCGTTAGAGTCTTTATGTATTATGTGTGTTTAGGGTCATCGACCGGAAAAAAGACAAGTCAATCATTGGACCTGTAATATGGCTTCTTCTATCTGTTTTTGATCATGGAGATATATCGACAGTAACATGGTTTTTTTTTTTTTTGTTTTTGGTTTTTTTTTTTTTTTTTTTTGCTTTGCATTTTCATTGTTTTGGTGGGTTATGAATTAATTATCCATGTAAGTTCTGCATTTAAACCCTTAAATTGAAGAAAACATAAAAAAACATAGGTCTTTGCAAGACGTAAATGAAATAATTTTTTTACATCGGCAGATGGATAACATCGAAGTGATAACAATATTTCATGATTAACAGTAGAGCAATAGGACGTATCGTTGTGTATGTTTTACTTGGATATGAATCGACAAATTTGGTAAAACTATCTTTGACAAAATAGTTGTGACATGCATTATCTGACAACTGGTTTTTCGATTAGGCGTAATATCTTACTAAGGTCATTTTGGGACATCTTCCCTTGGACGCAGTGTGTTGTACGTGTTAAGGGCGTGTGCATTTGGGGAGACTGTGGTATGTTTCTGTTGTCTCTTTGTCATAGCGGGATTATTGCCTAATTTATAGTGCTATTTTACTGAAGCATACCGGTAACATTATACTGATAACGGACATTTGATTTGTTTAAGATGTAAGAGTTCATCAATATGACAACACATAGTATTAATATCAAAAAATTTCCAAACCAGATTACAATATGCAATATAACAGATGAAGACAACACTTTTAGAGTATAAACTTATAAAAAGCGGGTGTTATGTGGTTGTGTGTGTTTGTTTCTATAATACTTAATACCATAGCAGTCGGCAAGTACATGGGGCTTCGTATTGTTAAACGTATTATACAGATATAGAGCTATCAAGAAGGTTTCAGATTTAGGAGAAAATCCGGAGTATCCAATGGAAAACCGCAGACATAAAGTAAGCAGGTTTCTAACGGAATATATCGGAACACCATAAGCATCATGCCATCGTGACAATACAAACAGATTTAGAAAAGGAAATTTCGCTCAAATATGATTACCAAAAAACTTTTTTCTACTTACCGAAGTAATGTCATACCAATTAAGTGGCACACCTATATTTTATTAAAAACTAGTTAAACAGTGCAAAAAGGGAAACAGCAGTTCAGATTTTATCAGGCAGACATGAGCATCTGCTACTAAAATGGACATTTTCTTAAAATAGATCGTTAACTGTCTTACTATGCAACTTTTTCCCTGCTGGAGAGACTTTCTACCACAGATAAAGGCAAATGAGTGAAGAGATATGTATACCCTGAGGCGTATTTCACAAAGCGCACTAACATGTTACTATACACTGAAAGATAAAGCAGTGAGGCTCGCAGCATTATGTCGATGAACTGCAATTGTCTTTTCCGAGTCTAGTTTAGTTCTGCGATAGGCAAATGTTATAATATTCTTGAAATGACAAAAGCACCATCCTAAATAAGAAAACAAAATATTTATCGTATTGATTGAACTTATGTTAAAGAAACTTGAAAAACTAATTACGCAACGAACATGAATTTTGTTATCAACTTACTTTTTTACTCTTAAAATTCTGAATAAAATGTTAGGCGAAAATTAAAATGCAAATATAAAAGATATTGTGTATAATGCTTATAGTTCAAACTTTTAAAAAAATATGAGGAACAGATATGCATTGATTGTCGCACTTTTACGTATTTTGACAATAAAAACAAATTCAGTTGCTGCACATTGATATTTTAAACAGTAGTTTAATATGGCAAAAGGCTATGCTGGTTTGAAATTTCCCGCGAGCGCGTACATGTAATAGAAACATATTCATTTTACATGTTATATTATCCATATGTCATCTTTGTCGGGAGAGGGCTTTTATAAGATGCCCAATCCTGTTGTTAAACAAATGTTTTTGCAAAGGTGAAACTCAATAGAATAATTTTGAAAGCTCATAACTACGAAAATTCTAATGGATATTTATATAGTACAGTAGGTAAACCTATGACTACCGACTTTCAACTTCACACGATTACCTGCACATGTATAGATTTAGTTATGGTTGTATTGATTAGCACCAAGGTCAGGGCTGTCTGGGTGACAGTCACAGGTGTGGCTAGTGCAGTCGATGGCCTGTAAATATTTGATAAGAATACAGAACAGATTAATTATATCGAATTCCCAATAAATGTACCTGTACGCTTTACATCCGGCTGCAATCAAGTTCAAGACTTAATGGCTACCCTAATCGTGGTACTATGTAAAAACCGTATGGCGAGATTCTTAACAAGGGTATTATCTCTTATGAAAAATTATAGATAAAATGTGCCGCGTAATGGATTATTGGAAACATTAGCGTTTGGATTCGTCGTTTCTATAGCAAAACATGACACCAAAACTAAGACATGTAAATAAACTTGTGAAGAAAATAAACCAAATAAACCTCACTCTTTCTGAACAGTTGACCTATCGCCAGGCGGTATGCAGCCATGCCTCATGTTCACACAAGCATGTGTACCTAGTATTCAATGTCGGAGCAAATGTCGGAGCATAATATTAAACTCATATACAAGGCATTTAGTCCACATTTATTCTAATGCATACAATTTAAATGATTGAATAAATCTTGAAATTATGATATACTCTAAGTCTGATATGATACATTGACATAATAAGTGTATACCTTTACTTGTAAATTATTTTCCCTCAGGTTTGTTTGTCTCTAAAAGTGGATGTTTCTCTGCTCCTACTTAGCGCTCGGCATAAAGGTAGTGGGACGAGTGATCAGGTGGGATGTATTGTTTGACGTATTTGGCAGTTTGCTGCAGTTAGATAACACTATAAAAATGTAAGGGTCTCTCACTATTACAAGGACACACACCACAAATATACAGCAGCCTCTAGAATCATACAGACATCCACACAAGAAGCACGATGTATAAAAGGCTGTACTTAAATGACCCCGGCTGTTAATAGATTAGGATTTTGTTTGTTTATTGTTTAGGAAGTTCAACCTTATAAAAAAACGAATCCCTCAAATTTATTATAAATTACATTTAATTTATTCCCATGCTCGTGACATTAGTTAGAGGCGGCAATGGAGAATTACCTAACCTTCTGATGCGTGTGTATGCTAAACATCTGGTTCGACCTTTTACAAAAGGATTTCAGGTATAAAACCTGAAGGTTAAGTAGATCTTGATAAAGGTCTATTAAGGTTTCGACAGCTCTCGTGTAAAATATAATATTACCGGATCTGTCATCAGTTAAAGAAAACCCGAACAACTGTGTCCAACTAGTCCAACAGTATAAACGAAAACGGCCTTAGAGTCATACGCTTTTGGATTTTTAGTTTCCTCCCTTTATCAAAGCACCTCTATGGCATTCTGACTCATCCCTGACGAGTCAGAAGAAACGCCTGATGTTTCATAGTCTATGGGGGCTTAAGCGTGGTGGACGTATAAATGTTTTCAGATATAGTTCTTAGCTGTTGATATACCTTAAATTACATATAACCATTTCCACAGTCGTACTATATTGTAATTTAATATACAATTCATGGAAGTTATCATCAATTAAGTAAAATATGTTTACTCTTCCGATACACGTGGTCGTGAAGAGGTTTTGATACTACATTTGATGTTCAATGCATGATTTTAGCAACTTTCTTCAATATGGACAAAATACAGTTCAGATATGTAATTAAGGTAGATGAGTATGTATTCGAAGCGGATTAATAAAGTTCTTCGCGTGATATGTGCCACGGTAGGGTATCATATCAAATTATATCATTGCGCAGTAATTAATACTTTTGTCGGATATCATATTAGAAATCACAGAGCTTTATGACATCCGTTATACGAAAGTCGAACGTATCTGTCAATTAAAATTGCACTTCGATTTGTATACGGGCACGACAATGGATTTATTCCGAATCTATTTGACATATGAAATTATGGTGTTTGATGAATGCGTGGTTCCAGGTTTAGTCCCAGAATGCACGTATGAGAAGAAATATTAAATCACTTATATGCGTAATAGAGTACGTATATCAGTTTTAATTATAGTCCTTGTGTCCCGAGCTACCACACGCTACGTTGTTGCACCAAAGCTTATGACACAATGGTACACACACTATCATCCTCGATACTCCAAGGGTTATTTTCACTGATGTATTATCCACTCCTGGGCTTAGTTTAAATTTCTAGACAGGAAAGCATTACGGGAGATAAGGAAAACCTCAAGGAACCTTCCGTAATGCTACCCTATGGATAATTCTAAGTTAAAGGATTCCTTAAAGTTAAGGAACGTTCATGAAAATGGGCCCTGGATTATTTTACAGTAAGAATGGTGGCGACAGCTGATATTGGTAATTTGATTCTTTGATGTACATCAAACGAGTTGTATAACAGTACACTGTATAGTTGATAATGTTGCTTTGAAGTTGGGCGTCACTATCTCTGTAATTTTCAAAGGAAGTCTCTGCAGGCCTGTGATTGGTATGTTTTTCTACTGAACTGCCTCTAGTTTTACAATGATATATTCCTTGGTAAATATAGGGAATATATATTATAGTCACAGGTTTTGCAGCAAATGAAAAACTTATATTTTACTGATTAAGTGAATAAGCTAATCACCCTTTCAACAACTTAACTCCTAATTAAGCATTTGGAACATCTATTTCGTCTATTTAGAAATACAATTCTGGTTGCCTTTTGTACATTGAAGTCCGTTTTCAATAACTGTCGGTGTATGTACCAAAAATGTAAAGTGCGATTTCTGTTATATCTTTTCGTGTCAGTGTGCTGTATTCTCCATCCCCTGGTAACAAGTTGGAATCAAATGACCATCAAGGGATATCTATTTGTATAATCATGATTACCTTTACGAAGATTTAACAATGCAAAGTCGTAATATCTTGCTATTTGCGAAATTCGTAATTTTACCGTGAACAACATTTTGTGAAAAAGTGTAGGGCGAAGAACCTGAGCTCCAAAAGGGTAACATTCAAAATGGGGCATCGTCCTGTTTGAACTAACAGCGATGCCTCTCGGTTGTGTGGCGGTGTCTACATTGTAATGACGTGACCAATGATGATAATTCAACCTTGATAAATGCTACCAAAATGTCTTGTCCATACTCATCTACACAATCTTCTGAAGCATATTAATAGAAGTGACGTATGCAGACGTACGGAGACATACGCCGACAATAGGCATGATCACCGGAAATAACAGACATGTACAAGCCCAATGGTGGATGAAAAGCAGGAAGACGTGTGAAAATAGGGAGTCCGTATAAGGACAAAACAAGATAGGTTTCAAATCGCAGACGAACCGAACGGACTAAGCTGCTTTCCATTCTATTCCTGTCGAGGCTAAGCGAAATGTTTATATACGTTTAAAGCCTATAAACCGGTAGTTTATTTTCACTTCTTTGATTATTTGCATATAAAACTGACATGATAGTCTCACGGCTGACGGTTTCTGTATAAAGGTCCTTTCTCGATCACCCCTGAAGCCGACGCTATAAACACCACTGGGTAATAACTCCTTGTATTGATTGCACTGTCTTCTGTTGTCAAATATCTTTTTCTTGGTGTCGTCTGCTTACTACTGATTCCAATCATTCAAACCTCAATGAATGGCGAGATTACAACACACGCTTTTAATGAAAAACTACCTTTAGGGACTGGACACGAGGTCTATATGCTGGTAGTTCCTCTCATTGATTTCACATTGTAGATAAAAGCAATTTGTAAAATGGTAAAATTATTTGTAGCATTAGTGTCTTTTTCTCGTTTCAGATCCATCACCGTGGGCAGATTGGTGGTCTTACGACGGGATATCAGGTAGGGTGGTCATTTTCTCTGTCGTATAGTTCTAATTAATGGGCAAGCTGTGTATAGGCAAAGGTACATCGGACCAGTCGTTAGTGTTTAAGGTACTTTGCGATTGCTGAACTGCTTTTAGATGCCATATATGGGAGGACGCATTCAAAATGGACATTGCAAATATCCCAACATAACTCGCAAATATTTATGTTAGTGATCTGTCAGTGAATATATCATTTATTCTTATTCATGTTCAGTTCAAGATTTTTCAAGTGATTTGACGCGTTATGTTCTTTGGCAATGCAAACCTAATAATCTCTTACTTCAATTCCCAATGATCTAAAAAAGTAATTTAAACTATGAAGGTTTCCTGATACAGTAACAACGTGGGTATAAGTTAACTTACCGTTGAGAAATCCCACCTTTCGGTCACATTTTTTTCTGTGATTTGCATGATATCACAATCACCGGAAGGTGGGATTAATCGACGATTAATGGTGCATGTACTTTACTCACGCCGTTTCTGTATCTCAAAGTGTCTGTATTCCTGTGAAAGTCAACACCCGGCAGTTACTTAGTCACGATGAAATACCTGGCGGTATCAAAGTTTTTCATGGTTTTTACTAGGTAGGATATAGAGGTAATGTTGGTAGTAGCCACCGATGAATACCATAACAGTACAGTACATTGGTTGTAAAGCCACCTCAAATGAACACCTCCACCGTGGGAAACAATAAAGATTGAATTGATTTTCAATACAAGGCGCATTGTATAATTCTTAAAAAAGATATCCAGACGCATGATTTGAAAGAACGATTCTTATTCCCGTCAGAATTATAAAAAGGTTGGCAGACATGACTGTTGTAAGTGAGGAGAACCCACGACAGGCGATCGGTCTAGTGGCCCTACTGGACTATCAGGCCATGTGTTATCTGAGTTAGTGTAATTGACGATATAGTCAAGGGTCTGTGGCTCCTTCTGTATCCTATAGTAATATATATAGATACATATACGGCATCTTGTGCACAGATCTTTATATATTTACTTAGCTTAAAAACACATCTCTTACATTTTGGTTTTATTTCAAGATTTATCAGAATCGTGTCATTTAATTGGTTGGGAAACCACCAGTTAGACTTCGACAGTATGTACAGATTACCAAAGTTAGACATTTTTGCTACAGACGATAAGAATTTGTTCGCGTTACATCATTTTGCAATTAAATTGACACAACCAGCGTAGATTTATCTTTAGGATATCTCGATCAAAAGTGAATATTGCGTACAGAGATATCCGTAGCTACGACTGGCTTCCAGTGCCAAGTTATATTCCTTTTTTCGTCTTTTAAATTATAGGGCTGAACATAGAAATAGATTTGAACATAAAGATAAACAAAAAAGATTATTTCATGACAGAAAAAGAAAAGAAATAAAATTATTTACAAAATAGTCAAATCTTCAATGTTATGAAACTAATATTGATACAAAAGATCTACCCTAATCATATCTTAACGTATTTGTCATTTGCTATGCTTAGTTGTTTATTAACGATGCCGAAAGAATATCAACGCCACCATTTCTCTATCCTAGGGGTTTCTATCACTCGCGTAATGTCCACTCCTGGAATACACTGTATGTCATATCAAAACCGAAGCAAGCTCGAGAGAAAAAAATTGCCAACCCCATGTCTTCACAGAATTTCTTTGAAGATTTACAGAGAACGACACTCAAGTGCAAATTCACCGTTATACGATTCTCTTTATATACATGTACATCAAACGACCAAACTATCTGTTCCTCCGTTGTCGCACACCGAGGCTTCAGTACTGCTATGAAATACACCAGGCCTCGATTTCTCGAAACAAACTTAATTAAGTGAAAAAATGACTTAATCAAAATTTTCAACCCAAGTTATAAATGCAGAGTTTTGACTTGAGTCTGCACTTTTGTTTCGAGAAATAGGAGCCAAGTGTGGATATAACGACAGTCATATTCACCCCTGGCATATCGAGGATGACTTTTCTGAGGATGTTGACAAGTCTCCTTTTCCTTAAATGACGCGCTTATTAACAGAGCGTAATGCAACACAATGAGAGGTTCTATGTTCCGTAAAAGTTATTAAAGAGATAACACGGAAATACTGTGAGGGTCACGTTAGTGCAGCATGTTTTCAAGCATACATATACATCAAAGAGGAAATATATATATAGAGAGAGAGACAGGCGTCAAAGATCATTGTAAAATAAAGAACATTGTCGCAAAGTATACGTATACATTAAACACATTTTCACGTTAATCTATTACATGTCTGGAAACAGTATCCAACTCTGTTTGTTCTATATGTATGCTACCCACAAAGAAAGTCAAACTTAAAATGAGTTGAAGAACATTTTACGTTCACTAATGCTAACATGTCCTTGTTGCACGGCGGTTATTATCTAACTAATGCTTTAAAACTCCACGAGTAGAAATATAACTATTAAATACTCTCTGATCATTAAGCTTTCTTTCGTTAGATAATGGAATTCTTTGTCTTATGTCACAAAATTTTATTGCTATTATCAGATCGCTCCCTGGCATTTACATTCATTAACCACAGAACATATGTAAAGATAATTGAATTAGTATTGTTTTATAAGATGCTATACAAATATGGGGGGTCGTTTCCTCTGCTCCACATCTTGGCCATTCTACTCATTTTTTTAAAATAATGTTTATGGCGCTTTGCCATAAAAATGTACTGACGGATAATATTTTTCATTTAAAACTTTAACTGCTCTATATCTGATCCAACCGCCTGCTTTCGTTATTTATATAACCGTTCCGTTCATCTCAAATGTACAAAACTAAAATCCTCGAAATAGCACCGCGTTGTCATAACATCTCAATTGTCTCTTAAACGCCTGAGTTAGTATATGGATCGAAAGCCTATGAAAGCCTTTATGACACAATTGGTGATACCTTTAGCCCGATATGCGGGTCGGTGAACTTGAGGTGGAAAATACCTGCTATTCGATACATAAACGTTATGGGCTAAAGGAGCTTGGGTGGTAAGAACCATTTTGGTCATCTGCTCCAACCTGTGCTCCAACCTGTGCCTTTGGCAGAATGAAATCAAATCATTCCTTCCCTTCCCATATAATTTTTTAAAGTAATGTCTGCTCTGACTTTTGAAATAAAACCTTGTACATATTGGATTTGTTAATGTCATATTATGATGATGATTTGGTTTGATTTACAATCATGACGTCATTATCGAATTTTGACGTCCATGGGGTTTGACGTCACTTCTTGCATTTCGTCAACTATTCACAAAAGCGTATTGGTAGTGAAAACAAGAAGAAATTATACTATCACATTTTTTTTTAAATAGCACACATGTACCATTCGTCCATACATGTTTGTCTATTGCACACCAAACATTTGGATTGCTTAGTTTTACGTCATATTAGCAGTCATATGTATATACGGACGTGCCCGACTTGATGGTCGAGGAAAACCGGAGTACCCGGAGAAAACCCTCCGACTAGTGTTTAGTACCTAACAAAAGCCCCACATGTGATCCAGAAAGGAGGGGGCAGAGGGGTGGGTCCTTTGGTACTGTACATATTATACGTCGGGACATCTTAACAACTCGGATACCGTGGCTCCATACAATACCTAAAAAAAGATATTTGAAAAAAGTTCTTGTTCATAACAAGTGACATTATTATTATAGTCAGTGGACTGGCATAATTTACGGGAAGGACAAGCGTGTTCTCATAGACGCTTGGGGATACCCTATTTCAAACAAACACATTGAAGACAAGAATCGTTTCCTGACAGACAGGAAATACGTCATTTACATGTCATAAGTGACACATTGTAAGAAAATTGGTCAATTACAGTAATTGAGTCATTCTCTTTTCAATGACATACCAAGGTATTCAGATTTGTCTTTTTCACAATAATAACCACGGGTTATTATCTTTTTAAAAACTATTGGCGTCATCTTTTTGAAATAACAGCATCCTGAATTCAAAGGATACAACCTAGAAGATAATATCGCATGTACAAACATTAGGCAACATGACTGTGGATGTTTGTAAAATCTATTACACAATTACACAATTACAAAACGCCCAATGAATATGCGCATCATTTGAAAACCCTTCTATAATTAGATATATATCCCAAGACGACTGAATCACATCCCTTGAAATTGTCATACTGATATTAATTAACTGTTCCAAATTGCTTTAATTGCATTGCGAGAAACATAAACGCATTGAGCATGCACTTGGGGATTGAAACTGTCTTCCGGCCATCAACTCGATAGATTACGCGGCTGTCCGTACCAGATACCAGCCGAAAGACAGCGATATATCGACAATGGCTCCAGAAGCCAATAAACATTGGTCAGAGGTCGGGAATTTAGAAATAATCTTAACAAAATAATCTTAACGTGTTCTAGACAAAAATATACACTTTGACTCCGAGATCGATTTAAGTGTAACACTGATGAAGCAATGATTCGGCGGACGCATAATAATCTCGCCGTGAATGATATATTGCGCGATAACCTCTGTATGTTCAGAACTCACTAAGTCCTAAAATCAATTTTTCTGTCGTTCTGGGTTTTATTGTAATTTAGTAGTGTAGATAACTGGAGGAAAACAAATCACCTGTTCGGGCTTCAGCCTTGTAGAAAATGAATAGGACACATTAACAAAAACTGTCTCGATCTTCATGTGACAAATAAGAGTAATGAAAAGCATTTAAGGTTTTACTCCACGGCTTTGTCAAACATACGCTTGAGTTTTTTACAACAAGAATCAGAGGCGCTTATGGGAAAGACATTGAGTTTAATGTACTGGTATATTTTAGTGCTTCAATGTTGACGATAACAAAGTAGCAGCTTGGGAGCTCTTGCTTTTATCTAGGTTTTACTTAACATGTCAGTATCACAAGAGAACATGTTCCATTGACGATATTTTCAGATATTGAGTGCCACTTCTGGAAATGAAACATTTAAAATACATTCATCACTTAAATGACACTTTAATCCTTTTACTCGTAGACTTCAATGACTTGAAATAACCAAATGATAAAGGAGGAGTGTCAATATTTGGGCCCTCTGGTGGCCATGACCGATAAGCATTATTTTTTGTTTACAGATACCCGAGGGTTAGGATCATGATATGACATATGATTAAGGTCAGGTCGGAGTCCCTTGTGAGTTATGGAGGGTTAAACAGGAGGGGCAATTTTCTGTTTAGTCAGGTTTTGTGGGAACCAAAGTATAATTTTGAATGATTTTTTATGAATTATAAGGCATTTATATGTTAAAAATAAAACATTTTAGAAAATATAACTTTAGTGTCTAAAAATAAGTCAGTGACCTAATTTTTTAAAATGTCAATTATGTAAGAAAAGGTTCATCAAGTGCCATAATATACAAGAAAAAATGTTATATATCATATTAAATTGCATGGAGCAATACATTTTCATATTATCAACTTAGGCAAAAAATATTGTAGATGAGATGGGATGGAGAGGGAGAGCGCATTGTTTTATTCAGAAATAAGATAAACTGACTCAAATAGTTTTATCTTTCAATAATTAATCGCATTTGAGAGAATTTAATCATTTATAATACAATGTATATTTAAAACATTTACAAAATCATTATTGCATTTCAAAATTTTATAACAAAGAATTTGAGCAAGTATATGACCTTCTGAACATAAGCAAAAACAATTATTGGTGTTTTAAAGTTTGAAAAAAAACCCAAAACAAAACCTCACCTCTCTCCATTGCTCCCCCTCCCCAATCCTTTCTAATCCACAATGTTTATTGCCTAAGTTTATGATATGCAAATGTATTGCCCAATGCAATTTAATATAATGTATATAGCATTTTGTCTGGGATATTATAGCACCAGATGAACTTTATTCTTGAATATAGACATTTAACAAAATTAGGTCACTGTGACCTATTTTTGACACTAAGTAATCTTTTCCGAAGTGTTTTATTTTTAACATATAAATGCCTTATAATTCATAAAAAATCATTAAAAAGTATAATTTGGTTCTAACAACACTGAACAAAACAGAAAATTGACCCTCCTGTTTCACCCCCATAACTCAAAAGGGACTTCGACCTGACCTTAATCATTGGTCATATCATTATATCCTAACCCCCGGGTATCCGTAAACAAAAAAAAATGCTTATCGCTCATGGCCACCAGAGGGCCCAAATTGACACTCCTCCTTTTTACATTTAAAATTATGATAAAACAAAAATAAATTTCGGTTGACATTGCACACTTCTTTTTCGGGCTAACACGATGAGGCGTTTTAATAAATATGCCTGAACGGTTTGAAGCTTCTATATCGAAGGATCCAGTTTACATTTTTATTAAAAAAAACCGGTTATTGGTAGATATTACCCGTTGCTATTTCTGATTTGATTATGAATAAGAAAAAAATAAAATGGCTAACGTTTAATATTTAGTTCATTTAAAAAGATATAAAAGAGAGTTATTGCCGAAGACAATTTCGTAAATATATTCTTACTATTTAACAATATTCAGGACATTTCAAAATAATTGTAAAATTATATATCTTTGATTTTCAGAATATTTCATTTGGGAAATTAACAAAAGGCAAAGCTTTTGCAAATTCCTCTCCCCGTGGTAGAGGGACAAACGATGTTGATAAGTAAAGTAAAATAATAGGCGTGTAGTGATATCATAAATATTGTTAATATCCGTGCGGAGGAAAGTGCGTGATGAGGCAAGAAATGAGGACAGCTTTATCAAGAAGTTAGCTACACTCTATTTCCTGTAATCGTGTAAACAAGATTATAATGGAATTCAGACGCTGAATCAGACTCCGCTACCATACTGATATCACGGATCAATAATCGGTTTGTTCTGTCGTACAAATATGAGATGTTTACACGTCGTTTTGGTCACAGAAAGATGATTTAAAGCCTTCACCTGTATCACTCCTTGTATCAAGTAACATACGAAGACATGGGGGAAATGTGTTTGCTGAGTATTTGATACCTGACAATTTGATGATAACATGATAAAGAAAAGCATGATGTGTCTGTCATGTGACCTAGGCGTACACAATTACCATTAACAACGGATATGCTTCAGTGAGGTTGATCGGTTTAAGTTCAGAGAACAGTAGAAGTGCATGTAATAATACAGTCTTCATAGAAGATTCTAAACAAAAGTAGGTTAGTAGCTTGTCATCGGACATTAACAATTAAGATCTTTACGAGAAAACACGACAATTTCACACCGATTAGTATTAAATCCTTTTGTTTTAATCCCTTCTGTAAAATGTTTCACAAGATGGTTTACATTTTATCATGTTAGGCTTCATCTGAAACTCGGTGGTCGATGGCCGAGTGGTGAAGACTTCAAAGAGAAATATCTAGTGAAACGACTAATCACAGCACCATGTTTATTTGCCGTGTTTTATTTATTTATACTTAACATTATTTTAGCGTCAAATGTCAACCCGATATGAGTTTATCGTTAACATATGATCTTATTTTTGCGATGACATATTGGGCAGTCATTTCTGGTTTTCGTACTTTCGGTTTTAATTTTTTTACAACTTGTATTTTTTGGTCTAGCGGATTTTTATGGCGAGACATAATGTAACATGACAATTGACCTATATGCACATTGTATATGTTTGTCATGCATAGATTAAGCAAACAATCACTTGCAATATTTTCCAACATTCAGCAGAAAAATTTAAGCTCATCGTCAAAATGACAGAAATGTGACAGGTGCGTTGTTGACATTTCCAAGAGTGTACCACTGGTTATGATTGTGTGGTGAAAATGTAGGAAGCGGTATTTTCGTGTTTTACAATATATTAGACCAATGTATTTATATTTATATCAATACCATCATCTCTACTAGTTTAGAAAGTAGGATTATTGTTATTTGTAATAATTTGTTCACGCAATTTACCCTAAATGGCCTCAAACGAACTTTTCTTATGGAAACAACATGTCTGCCTCGTGAAGCCATTTTAACAGATATTCGGCTCAAGTTTAGGTCTGTTATTTAGTATATGGTGTTATCATTGAATTCTAAAAGTAAATACGCATAGATTGAAGATATGACAGGATAATCATTGACAGTTTAGACCATAACATAAAGAGGTGTCTCAGCATTTCGTACATTTCTGGAATTTGATTTTTATTAAGTTTAAAATTAAATTGGAATATATATTTATTTTTTGACAACACCATTGTGTTCTTTTCTTGATTTTATACATATGGTGTGCTAATAGTTGGAATTCTTAAGTTAAAAGTCTCATTTCAGGTATTCTGCATATACCTGTATATAAATGACATAGTCAAGTCCAATAACCCTTAAAGGGACGTTAGTTAAACAAATCATCAAACTGAACGAAAAAAAGTGAAATACTGTATTCTTTGTCGCAGGAATTACTTTGGAGACTTATGTTAAGAACACATTTTCATAAATCATCAGACCAATAATGGATTAAGACTTCCTGGTATCCATGACTGCTATATATAACATAGACAACGACATTCTGATAACATATGGCTTTATGAAGTTTCCATGGGTGATAAGTCCTTGTGTACGTGTCATTCTCTGACTATCCTCTGTAGGCTGTAATACACAGGAATGAGTTACATCACTTGGGGTCTGGACATAGGACATGACTGCATGGCCAATAATTAATAAATCACCATATTGGGTTATGCAATTTGACATAACCACTTCCGCCATAGTTTTGTCTCACCAGACTGCCTTCTGTGTGCTAGAGTAAGTAGAGGTTAGTGATTTAGGTCAAGGTTGCTTCTTACGTGCAGCTTCATCATAACGCCTAGTTTATGAACATTTTATATCAAATGGGTAGCACTGGCTTGGTGGAATAAAGCAATTTCCACTCGCCCACAAACTATCAAGATAGTAATTACACTAAAGTAATAAATGTTGCAGAAACTTCTCATATTGGTATCATATCAAAACATGTTTTATGCGAAGAGCGAATAAAGCAGTAGCAACACAATCCAGTTGATAATGTTATGACATATAAATAAAGATTTGGTGATTGTTTAAATTGACATGCAAAGATGATACATGAAACGTCGCGATTTACCAGGTATTAGTTGTATGGTATAGAATACTCTCTGTAGGTGAGGTATTTATATTTTGATATTGAAAATGTTATCAACTTAAAATGTATGATAATCTACTTGACTAAGTATGCGAAAAGTTAGAAATAAAACATACGAATTCAAAAAATAACATATTAACTCTTTTGCACCAAAAAAGCCCAAGGAAGGCTCGTCCGCATTTATGGCTTCTTATAAAATAAAAAGACAACTAAGGGTGCATTTTATGGGATGTATATGACGTACATTTATGTCTGCTGGTTATTATCAACAATGAGTACATTGATCATTAGATAAACATTTTTTGTCTGAAAGCAAAAATAATAAGTACATGTACAGTCGAACCTGCCTTAGCGACCACCTCTATATAAAGACCACCTGTCCCAATTGACAATTGCAATATAATTTCATAATATGTGTTTAAAGATCCTCAGACTTTAAAGACCAGTTTTGCTTGGTCCTTTGGGCTGTCTTTACAGACAGATTTAAATGTAGTACAGATAATAAATTTAACTCTAACATAAAACCATATATATAACTAAGATATATATCACACAGTGTGTCTTCACGTCTAGAACACGTAAAACAGTATAAAGGAGTCGATTAAAAACTTGAAAAGAAGAAAGAAAAAAACACGTATCCTCCTACATTAAATCTAGATGAAAATATTGGTATTTCGATACTAGCTGTTCTCATCATTTCTAGTAAAATTCACGGATTCTGAACAGAATTAGTAAAAGTAGGGTTGTATTGCTTCAATCAGATTAATTTACCAAGAATGAAAAAGAGAAGTAGTCCAGGTTTTCATATATATTACACTTGAAGCGGACGCAACATGATAAGATAATGTATATATCCATACAATCAAATACAGCGCCATGACGTATTACACTTGCTGATACTAAGGGAGATAACCCGTCATATCTTTGTTGGTTATGATTAAACTGTGTTTGACCCTTGGTGTTGTAGTTAAGAAATGCCGGCATAATAGTCAACAGGAAATGGCAAAGTTGAAAAGCGAATTGTCTTATACAATGTAACTGATTTATAAAGAAAATGAAATTAAACATCGCCTTCTTTGCTGTCATAGGTTTCGACATTTTGTTCCATCTTGTTTTCAGCTCATAAAGGTGACAAAAGCTTGCTAGGTAACCCGTAATACATTTCCTGTGTTCACAATGAAATGTATATATTAAGATTTTAAACTACTTTTCTCTCGTTTGCATTCCAGGCTAACAATGTAGAATATAGCACAATACACAATATCTTGTTATCTTGATGTCGCATTCACTGGTCTAAATAACAAATGCCTTCCCCACAGCTCAATTGTTTTTACTTTTCAATTTTCAAGTTGTATTAAAAATTCAAACATATGGGGTAAATGACCGCTTATGACATTTCCTTGAATTGTAGTATGTCTGGAAAAGCCTTAAACAAAAAAAGGAAAAAGTTCATCTAAAAGACATAGGTTCTATTCCCGAACCGGTTTGCAAAATTTAACTACAATGTACGTTTTCTTTGCATAAGTACACCATTTGCATGAAACCTATTACTTTTTATAGTTCTAGAAATACAAATAAACATTAAAAACGTGTCATTTCACGTATGTTTGATAAACTTTTAAAAGGTACAATGTGGAGGACCTATTTTTCTGTGGGGAAGAATTATTTTGTATAGTCAACTGTTGTTCACACTTACTATATACATTGTAAAAGAACCGCTGAATGATGTATTTAGACTGTAAAGCTATGCGTATTGATTATGTAATGGTTGCAGTTCCTGTTATATCATCACATCCGTGTCGTAACAAAATAAACTCATTAGGGGTCCGTAATACGATATGGTGTGTTCCATCATATTAATTTCTTTAATTTGCCTGGCGTCACTTTCCTTACATGTAAATGTAGACTTTTAGTATTTCGCATCCCGAAACATAATCCCATTCTATTACCAGGGCTCTTTAAAAATTTTGATTAAATCATAATAAAATTGCAATAAACATCCGTACGTTTTGGGTTTCCGTTAATGTCGGTACACGTGTTTTGTCATTATTACAGTATATTGACCACAAAAACTAAACATTGTATGATTCTTCAAATTAAATTTACTGTGTTTTATAAGCATCATTAACATATATATGTACAAATCAAATTAACAGATTTTCATGTTTCTGCAGTTTTTCAGCTTCACGAAACTTTAAATCAAAGATTTGGTCAATAAAAGTCTCCCTGGATTGGCGCAAGGGAGAAATTTTTCACAGGCAGTTTGAATTTTATGTTGAGAAAATGTGCTTAACTGGAGATTATGTGACACTTAATAGTCTTTACTCTAACTGTAATGCCATTGTAAACCTTTGAATTCCGTAAGGAAACCGCCCCGTTGTGTATTTGAGTCGGTGTGTAATGGTGGCGTACTTCTTCAGTTGTGTTGGAGAATGGTAGACATGCAGCCTTTTGAAGTTTTTGCCTGATGTCCAGAAAAAAATATTGTATTGCATCTGCAGCTGGAAATTTGTAGACAAAGAACAGCTATGAACAGCGCGTTTTGTTGGACAATAAGGCAACATGGCGACAATTCGCCCTTCAGGGGAACATAAAATCGTTTCGTTCGACGCTAGAGTTGTCTTGTTTTTTACTTAGTTTTTGTTGTTGTTTTGCATTGATAAGATATTATGGACACACAAATAACGATGTATACTAGTTTTGACGATGGTAATTAAGAAATTGCTTTTTGTCAGAAAACTAGACACTAGACCAATAGTTAAATTAACCTGCATTATTAGATTAAACCTAAGACAAATGGGAAGTTATTCATAAAAAATTGGGAGACTATCACTACTACATCATTCGGTCAATCGCAGTGACCAGTTGTCAGGGTCCAAAGTTCAAGCCTTCTTGATGTAGTCTGCTCCAACCAATAACAACTCGAGCCAAATCTCATAAAGAGATTGTACATTTGTTCGTCAATCATTTGTCTTTTGAGGCAATCTTAATTTGGACCAGGCCGTGCTGGTAAACACGCCTGGTGATGGTAAGACGCTGGTTATGGATCAGACGTATATCCACTGTCCCGAGTGGCTGTCACTCCCGCCAAAATCTCGGCCACAGCATCTCCAGCTTCCTCATCATTATAGCTTTGATTTACCGCCCGATACCCGGTAAAGCGTCATATCACTCCCAATGTAAGTGCTCAGACTCAACATCCTCATTCATCTTTGCTACAAATCCCCATTATATAGTGTGGTATCTCCCCCATGAAAAAGGTCAATATTTATTATAAAAAGACGAGTTGTTAAAGAAGAAAAGCATGGAACATATTCACTGATTATTTGTGTCCCACAGGCTCTTAATCATTATATCATTCTATGTCAGTGACCTTTTTAGGCTTCACTTTTATTTTATATAGCTTAAGCTCCTCTCAACAGCGAAGGTCATTTGTTCACGAATTCCCTAGTATGCTTGTGATTGATGATATGCGTGTGTCCCTACAAATGTTTTGTGAGACTACGGACTATACAGTCGGGCTTAGTTGGTTTTGTAAATGGGATATTTTACTACTTAATTAAGGTAATATCACACGCCCACATGATTCTGCGAAGGGGCGAATCAATCGTTGATAGGTTAATCAGTTACGTAAAGACCGGTCATACCAATGGGGCAATTTCCAACGCTCATCCCTAACACCAGAGAGAAGTGATGGTTTGGAAAGATCAGTCAAATTCCATGCAATAATGTGTTGATCAAAATAGTTCCATGTATGTAACGACTCAACTTCTTGAAAGGATACAAAAATAGACAAAACAGTTATCAATAGGCATGATGCAAGGAACACATCCAGATATCAATATATGTAATGAAGCATTTGAGCTGCGCTTACGAGCGTTTTAATTTTCTGCGCTAGTGTGTTTGCGTTCTATATTTTGCTATTTCCATATAAGATTAATTGTTGCTATAATATACCGTAGACCAAATTTGTTCTTTTCCAGAATACATATTTTATCACCTCAGTAGACCTTCCCTACAGGCGTAAATCTTAGTCTCCACATCATCAGTCTTCCAACAATGTGAACGCTTCATTTCCTTCACCATATATCGACTTCCGGTCTTTGACGTAACTTTCGATTGAATGACCAATTGCTTATGTAAGCTATTATATGAAGCATTTCCAGACATTTTAGATAAAATGACACTGCGCATGGTCTCCCAATTATTCCTTGGAAACGACAAATGATTATAAAGCTGAGACGTTTGTCAGAAAAATTATATAAGAGAAAATTGCCATGAAATAAAAGAAAATAGAAATTATGGATTATTAAATTTCTCATCTGAATTTTTAGTTTGTTTTGGATTTCATCAACAACTACAATAAAAGGACCTCAGCGCTACCTTGGCTGTTATAGCGAAAGGTATAAGTGGCCATCAGAAGGGACTATCCGTTGTAAACTGATGGTCGATCCGTATTTACACTTCTTTCACACCTCAATTGCTACTCCGGGGCAAATAAATGATGTCAAATAATAAAACGTGATAGAGATGCGAGTTCAATTATACTTCTTTCCGTTTTGAAGGTCACTATCTACATATCAATTCAACCTTGACGCCATGATACTACGTGTCTGATTGCAGATTAAGTTTCACATTCTAATGATGCCGTAATGGACCTGACCTTGTCCACATGACACGACATTTACGTAAAGCCACTCGGGAAATTTTAATGTATGTCAGAATCTTTCCAGCTAATCCAAATTAAAGTTGTCTCGCCGTACATGTCACCATACACAATCTTCTGAAAGAAATCAAACACCCTATTTTATATAATCTTATCATCAACGAACGGATAATTTTGTGATTTTGAGGATTTTCGGTGCCGATAAGTGTATTTGGCCAGTTCTTGTGAGTTATCGACACATCGAAGTTAAAAACTATTTTGTTTGAATTATTACTATTCGTATTATGCTAGCATTCATACGTTTGAGCATTCTGTTCAAATGTTTGCATTTCTTCATCTCAAATGATTAAGCATCAGTATAATTTAAATATCATGTAATTTTGTCCGAAGGTCACGAAATAATCTTAGGATTAAGGTTTTGCATATCCCATAAAAATGATGTGACACTTTATGAAAACATTTGTCGCGGGTGTAGTCAAATCGAGTTGGTCCTATGTACAATCTGTTTATTACATGTACTACCGATGCCATGAATATTAAAAGAGTCAAGAGTCTAAAGATTGTGTTACAGTCAAATGTATGAAGACCATCCAAGGGACAGAGGAGAGCTTGTCCTTACAGCAGGGTGGTTTCAATGCACAATTGTGGTATTATTAGTCGAATCGCACCCAAAGAAAAGTGATTTTATTAGGCAGGTGGTCTTTATACAGAGGTTGCTGCTAAGACAGGCTTCATTGTAATTACATTTAAACATATGACGGGATGATACCATAACAACAACAAAAATATTACTGTTATCAATGCATGAACATTTTTTCAGCTTGCTAATCATTTACGTGATTTTAATAATAGGTAATAACCGCAATTAGATCCCTCCTTTGTGTATCTGACATCTATGCAGAAACTCGTCCCTTTATGTAGACATACAAATAATCTCTATACACTCAGATTGTCAATGAAAGACGTCTTAGACGAAATGATTTGTCCAGACGGAACGAATATGGTCCACATGTCTACAATACACATGTTATACGCTCGTATAACCTTGAATGGAGTCATGTGACCTCTGGATGGGGTCATTTGACCTTTATACTTTCCATTAGCCTCACCAAAACTGCCGAATAATTGGATGTTTTCACTATAGTTTTCTGCTTTGTGCTTTTTGACAGATCCATTGCTCTGTAGTCTGCCTCTGTGTCATTTCATTGTGGAGCCCTCACCAATATATAATTTCCCCATGGCAGTAAACTAAATATCCCCTGGTATCATGAACCGAGTATCTGTGTTTCTCGGTATCAAAGTATTTCGATATCATGCCGCATGATTGGGTAATATGCCTATTCAAACTACGGCCGTCTTAGTTGACCTATGCGGGCGTTGCATTTTGTGTGTGTTGAAGCCAGTCCTTTAAGTCCTTTCGCCTGAGACTTTTGTGAGTGTCACTCTCTGGGATTCCGCCGATGTAATGAGTAGAATCCATTTCGAGTTTTACTGTGTTGTAAACGGTATCACTAACAACCCCATCTCTGAGACGGTTAACACTAGGATTTCGTTGTCTGAAACGCGATCGGCCTTAATCAATCACGGCTCTGGCAGCAGTCCTTCCCTTTCTCCCTTCTCCATGCGACCTTTCCGCCTCAGTCCAGAACACTAGCCACTTGTACAATGCTATGTGATGTACTCTTAACGTACATTTACAGTAAGTCAACATTTGGGTCCTATTTGTTGTGCCGTTTCGTATGCTAAAATACACTAATCATAGTAGAGTATCTTCATCACGTGACTTTTTATCTCAACAGTGATATTTTTCAGAATCGAAAACAAAAACGAAAAGAATTTTATGAATATCACGTTATTTTTAAATACAATGGTAGTTGTAAAAACTAACGTGTTTCTTAAATAAACATTCTACAGCCTGCCGGTGAAGGCAAGGCTAAAGATTTCAACAATCGTATATAATGTGATACCTAAGGACAATTTAGGAAAAAAAAGTAAAAAGCTTTAAATCTTAATGATTGGAATATCTAGATTATACATTGAATGAGAAATGTCTTAAATAACTGTGCATTATCTGAAACGTTTATTGTAGAATTGTTATGACATTTTCTATTGATTTTTAGACAAGTAAAGGAAAATCAAACAAATTTTACAAAAGCGCCGCCTAGTTGGTAGATTTTGAGATGTTCAATGCTTTACGTTACTTGTTATTTTGACATTTTTTGTGTAAAGTGTAACAGGAAGGTTATTGTCACAAGAAAGAATTGATAATGATACAACCTATTTTAACTTTATGTTTATTAGACCATATATTGAGATTTAATTTCATTGGCCTAATCTGACCGACTTTCAGTGATATTTGTGACATTCAATAAGATAGGATTTATTTAAGCATGCTTACGTCCAAAACGATTATATTTTGCTTTAAATAGATCCCCAAAGGAAGTGAAAGACGATGGTTTTCCTTACTTTTGTTATCATTAACAATCCGGTTTTGGCAGTATCCATAGCCTTCTTAGATTCCCCTTGGTGAATACAAAAGATCATATACCCTAACTTAAAACAAGAAGTTCAAATTTTCGCGTTTTCAATTTTTGCATTCTGACTTTTAGGATATATTTAACTCAATCACTTATCAAAGATTGTATACTGTATAATTGTTTATATTTGCGGGGTTTTCATTTCGCTGAATTCGCGGATCCATCTAAAATCGTGAAATTTGATACCTTCGCGATATTGGTCAAAATCGTGTTTTTACGATTAATAGCCTGTGATAAGAATAAGATAATTTGCGAAAATACCACGCCATTTCGCGAATACTTTCCAAAAGAGTAAGTCGCAAAATTAACAACCCGCGAAATTTAACAACTAAATAGTGTATATCTGTTTTAATATATTTCCAATCACGATGTCATGGGCCTTCTCTCAGGAGAATTTATATAAAAACCATCGAAGCCTGACGTACTGCGTTCAGCTTTTTTGTCAGTGAAAATATAACACACCTCAGTTACGACACCGCGTCACAAAAAGACTGTAAACGAGTCCTTATAATTGTTAAAGGCGATTCATGTCTTTCAATGTCCATCTACGTTCAGGAAAAAAAGCTCTGATTTAGGCATTATCAAATCAAAAGAACTACTATCACGTTATTTACTCGGAATGTTACCATCTTTAGCTCTTAATCAACATATATACACCTTAAGGGAATAGACATGTAGTCAAACATTTAGATATCCGGACATTTTATAGCATTTCCGCCCGTTCCTGTTAAACGATCCTTCTTTTTTGTTGACGCTATATCTTTTCTCTCATTACACGTTAACCAATTTCGTGTAAACGTCACTGGTGACTTCGTCATTCCTAGAGCCTACGCTAGTGGAAGATGAACTCCTGATATTTCTATCACTTGTTGGGTGTTTCATACACTACCTTTCAAGTCCTAAAGAGAAATCCCATGGGTTACATTGATATGGTGTAATTGTATGAAATGCCTGGAATAATTCTCTTGATTTTTTAACATATTCAGTTACCGGGAGAGCTTCCATTTTTTCTTACGAAACGAATATGTATAGTATTGTAAGATGAAGTCAGATTATGGTAAGAATTGATCGATGCCTCTGCCCTGGTGGGACTGAGGTGTCTGATTTAGGCTACAAACGATCGGTTATTTGTATGTATATTTTTTATCGGTCGGTCTTTAATCATATGATGTCGTGTTAGGTCCTTTCTAAACCTCTAAAATTGAAATTCAGCGTGATTAATAAGTTTTGAAAAGTCCTTTTATCTTACACAAATATTCAATGTAGTTAGTTAACATATCATTGAATATGTAATTCTAGTTTTCTAGTTTCCGTACTTTTATGACGTTATCATGAGTAGTCTTTCGTTATATGAGTAGTCTCCCATTACCATGAGTATTCTCCAGTTACATGAGTAGTCTCCCGTTACATGAGTAGTCTTCCGTTACGTTTCATGTCACTTCAGTCTGTTCTATAAACATTTTATTAAATGTAGTGATTCTTTTATTCTTTTCATTTAAAAGAGACTTTATAAATTTACATCAGAGGGACATTGGAGTTTATAGATTAACTCGTTTCGGAGCAAACATTCTTCGACTAATCTTCCACAAATGTTCAATGCAGTTTGAACATAAAATTTAATACTTACCTTTTTATTTTATTACTTTTACGCTATGTTTCATTTCACTTCAGTTTGTACTCTTAAACAGTCATCTTTTGCACTATTCACATTTTATCAAACAAGTTATTTCTCTTTTCATTTTCACGACACTCATATAATTACATAAGAATAACAATGGACAGAGTTAGTCACTATGTCGTTTTAAAGAAAGAATTGGTAATAAACTTATATATGTTTAGGACTACTCATGTTGTCCCGCCAACCCGCCATAATTACCAAGCGGGCCAATACATTTTGTGCCTGCGCACAATAGATATAAACAAACATGTAGACGAATATGTTGTCTTAGTGTTATTTTGAACTGAAGAAGGTTCTATAGTGGCTGAATATATATTCCATAGAAGTGATTTTTTATTTCATTTTGAATTTATTTTGGCCTTTTATTTCGGATTATTAATATATACTAGCTTTATACCGTTTTTATCTCATTATTATGTATATAACCATATTGTATCCAAATGATGATGATGATGATGATGATGATGATGATAGACATTGGATGAATGACAGTGAAATATTTAAAGACTGTTTTCAATTAAAAAAAACATATACCAATCCATTTAAAATCGAAAACAGAAAAAAGGACCAATCTTCACTACATAATGGGATTTAGCATAATACTTAAGAACTATGTTGTATAAGTTAGCTCCCAGACTGTCTTTCAGAACTGCATACTATAGGCACGATGGCATTCAAAGAATAATGAAGCCTTAGTATTCTTAACGTCCTTGGGCTATTACCAATTTTTCTTTGGCGAAAACATTTAAAAACACGATATTGTTGTACGGAATAAGGCCGTTGATCGCCATTCAGACAGCTCAATAATTAGTAGAACTTTCGCCTTGAAGTAAGCAAGCTGTGGTTCCAATATATAGTCTAACGTCAACGTTTTCTTTTCTTCTAAGCACTCAGAAACAATATATTTACAGCTTAGTTATGGTCTAGGGGCGACATGGATCATTTTGATTTTTTTGTTTTGTTTTTAAATTCTAATAGATAAGTTGTCGTCAATGATAATGAGACGTAATTGCAGAGTGATAATGATGTTACACTCTCAAACAAATTGCGTCACAGTCAATAGCTACCCACAAGGGCAGATAACTCTGTAATATGCATATTAAGAATATATAAGTGGATTTGTTAGGTAACATGAAAGCGAAAAGTTACAAAACCTACCTCGTAGGCATTTATCATCAAATCCATTCCCTAACATTTCGTCTAAATATTGTCTTTTCTACTCGAATACAACCAATTGGATTCATTGCCTTTGCCTTGGTATACAGATACAATGACACGACAAAAAAGCAAACTTACAAAATTAGAGAATAAATACTGTTATAATATAACTTCATCAACACATGTTCATTAAGTATAAGGTTTATCATTGTTTATCATTAGCAATCTATACCCTTTGTGCTCTACGCCAAAACGCATGACAAATTCTACTTAAAACATAAATAATTAATCCTGGGATCAGAACAATCGGAAGCTTTTATGATAATAATACATTCATTAGTATTTATTACTGTTTTCGAAAATCATGTAGCACATTATCATGAAGATGTGTCTTTGATGCTGAGTTCCATCCTTCAACAAAACTAGAAATTATTTCCCAGAGGCTAGTGCAATATTGTACTTAATAACGTTACGCACGGATGCTAAACTATGATGAAAAAATCTCTGTAATAAATACAGAGAATTCACGATAGGTGGACAACCATAAATAGAAGTATTAGATCACTTCACTTCAGGTGTAGTTTATTACTGTGTAAATCGAAATATTCGTGCTGTGAACTTTTTCGCGTTATTCGCTTTCATTAAATATCCGCTGATATATTTGCGCGTACAGATTCATACCGCGAACATTATTACACAGTGACTGATTATCCACGTTGACTGTACTTATTGTACATAAAACTATAAATGTTGTGATCTATCAACGTAAAGCTTGCCATTGTTCTTAACAGACTTATATGTTTCCTAATCCTTTGCGATCGATACATAATGTATGCAATTGTAAGACAAATCTACGATTACTGTTGTCACATTGATGAAAGTGTGCAAGAAACCTAACTTGAAATATTCTTGAAATTCACTCGTTGTATCATCTATTAAAAATTTTGTAAATAAAAGATCGCAACATATATTATCTACACATATAAGATGACAGATGGATATTAAATAAGAAGATATATTAGATGATTTTTAAATTAGTAAATGTCACAGCTATGGTACCGTTGGTATTAGTACTGCAGCTGTTCTATATATTAAGGTTACATAACGAGTGGTTGTTGGATATGGAATTTATTTCACACCAGTGAGTTACAAATGTATTTTTATTAAAGGTACAAAAGACACTATCTTTACTTTTCATACGTACAACATTCCAATGCTCGTTTAACGATACAATGTTTTGTCTCCGCCAAATAAGAGATCTCGTATTTTCACTATATTAGCAATAATCACATTTTAAGACATATAAATTGCCATAGGTTTAAGAGTGTTGAAAGGCTAAATCCTGAAAACTGGAGTTTGGGTGCATTAAATAGGTCAGGTACAGATATACATATCAGTACTTTAGATACGACACCAATAAAGAAACAAGAAAAAAACTTTGAAAATATAAGAAACTGAGATGGTGTTAATGTTCCAAATGAGACTAATAGAGCTTCGAATCAGGTTGTATACATTAGCATAATGATTACGACATGGGTTAAAGGACATCTGTATGAGAGTTTGGAGACACATTGGTTTCAGTATAATGATACCGCTGGTAGCAGGCTGATATTTCTGGATTACTCTAATGGTGTCAAAATCAAATATAGGTTTCTACGTCAATGTTGTGGGAAACTGTTTGTTAGAAACAATACATCATTTTTTTAAACTACTAAAACGATGTACTGTGTAGGGAATTAATTTCGCGAGTGGTTCATTTTTTATTCGTTATATTCATTGAAATCCACAAATTCAAAACACCAGTGTAACGTTTAGAAATTGCGATATAGATTTTTCAATTATTTGCGGATCAAATTTTCGCGATCCTAGCAATTTACCGCGAAATCGCCAAAATACCATACGGTATTCCTCGTATAGATAAAAAAACGCGAAATATTGACGCTGCGAAACTAAAGCGCTATATAGAAGTATATTTTATAGAATAGAGATACTATATATCAAGGGCATTATATAGATGTAGTGGTGTGCTTCAGTTATATAAATCAATCACATATGTAACATGTAAGTATTTACCACAACTTAAGTCTCATTTAACCTACCGTGATAACAAATCATACAAACGTTGATAACGTGATGTCGTCCTCCTACACCTTGCTCTATACAATCACATTGGTACTGTTAACGTACACGTTTTAGCGATCATCTAATTTTAGCGGTTATCATACAAGAAATGCTTCGATGAAATTTGGTCTTTCCAATTTGAATTTTTGAATATGTTTTTGTTTTCACAGTACAAATATTTTATTCTTGCAGCTAGAAAGAAATGTATATATATATATTTATGAATACCTATATTCATTGCGGAATTCGCCATTGCGCTGACCTGTTCATGATTATTTTGGGTTTTTTTTCTCAATATTGCCCCAAAATAATTATATCTTATAGCTTATATTTACCTGTGTATGTTATGTATTAACTATTTTGATGTTCGATCAAAATGAAAAGAATTCATTTTTCTAGCAAAGTTACACGAATTTCAAAATAAGTGTGTGATACAGTGTGTAAAGATAAAGGGATACCTTTTCAAATTATAATTTCAACAAAATCAAAAATAGAATTGGGATTAAACAAAAGGAAATGCTTATATAAATCCTCCACTAAATGATGTTTTCATTCCAATCATGGGATTCATTTCATAATTAAACTGAATTGTCAAACTCATATTTCAATAGCAATGTCCATAATTCGTACGGGTCAAAACGTCTATGACATTACAAATCACTTGGGAGTTATCGATGTTTTGTTTCATATCATTTAACACATGTTTGAATATGATCATAATTTTGATTTAAAAGATTATGCTTAGTAAATAGTATCTTACTAGAATCATTGTATGAACCCTATACATATATTATATACTATATAACTCGATAACCAATGAAGAGTCGAGCTTTACCACATGCAGTTACTCCTCTTTTAGATGTACTTTGTAGAAATGTTCGCGATATCATTTAAAATTCTCAAATTAAATTGACATTAGCTTTTTAAGTTAGTTTTTAGGACAATTACCATTGAATGATTTCTACACTTAAACATATTTCATATAGATTAAGAATTAATCATGAGACCTAAATCATTCCTTTTACTTATGAATGTTGTTTAAAATATTTGGTAGTTCGTTTGTCGCCATCTTAGTTATATTTAATTGAGTAATAATACATGTACATTTATTTGCAGGTCCCATGAACTGGGGTCTTAACCCTGCCTGGACGATGTGTAGAGACGGAAAGTTCCAGTCCCCCATAGACGTTAAACCACGTGACCTCCTTTACGACCCATCACTTACTTACTTGAATATACAAACCAAAAAGGTATGGTATTGCCCATCGCGTGCAATGAACGTGATTAATTAATCAAAGTCTAGCTCAGACGTTTGATGGCGAGACTATGCCAGAAAAAAAGGCAGACATTGATTATAGATGTAATATCGTTATAACCACTATGTATATAACTATACAATATACATATGTATATATGCAAGCACCTCGCAGCTGTAAAGTATGTGAACGATGGACCAGTTCAAATGTAAATAAACCATGGATACACATCAATGCCCACAGCGTAGCCAAAGAAGCAATGTCATTGGCTGGCCCAGGTCATGAGAAACGATTATTTGTATAACAAGAGAATCACTGGTCACAGTAATCTGTCTAAAGATTTTGTCAATATCGGCTCAGTAAAAAATGCACTGTGAAGATAATGTCATGTGCTGAACCAAACCCATCGCAATGTCAGGGTGCGTTCGGAATTAGTTGAACTTTTAATGAAGCCATTATATGAAATATAAGAACAATTAATTAAACTGTGCACGTGGCAATGTTTTGGTGATTCGTTAGATTTTGACCAGGTCCAATTAAAAAGCAGTGGCCTTATTAACATGATTCCTCCTCTCATATAACGAAGAATTTCCGTTTTCTCTGGTGTCCATGGCTACGCACCACTCCCACGTGTGTTTGCGAGACTTCATTAAACACCACCTTGTTGCTTTGCCCTTTATTTCATTAACTTTTGAGACACGTGAATACTTCCGGGATCTGTTTTGATGTGTAGGCTACTTTATTGCCAATGTTAGTTAGCAGTTGGCTTCCTTTGAATCTTAATAATGAACCAAGTCTTATGAAGGGCAGACAAAATAATTAGCGGATTATTCCAAGGCCATGCAGTGTTGTAGCTATACCATTATTATGATGCAATAATTATTGATATCAGAAATAGCTGAAGCTATGTTCGTTTTAGAAACATGCTTAAATTAGATATACGAATTACTAATACATATTTACCAAAATATCGGTGTAACGTGGATTTTAGAATCTCGAATAAGTTCCAGATTCGAAAACGCGATATTTATTCATTAGAAATTTAGAAATTTTTGATTCAAAACAAACAAATAGGGTAAATCAAAAAATAAAATCCAAATAAAATAAATCTAAAAGTAACCGAATATGAACACAATATAAACGGTATCTATAGTCTTAATGGTTATTTTCGAAAAGCACCATGAATAAAAATTATCTCTGCATAGTCGAGGAAATTCGTCGAACAGTTATATGAGTCAAGACAAAATTTCAATTGGAGTCAAAGAATTTAACACTTAAAAGAAAATGTGTTTATATGTATGTAATAGTGCACTTCAAGGCCAAATCTTGATTTGTACAATGTATTTTCAAAATCTTTTCAATGGATATGTAATTAGAGCAATCGAATCTGTTTTGAATGCTTCTTGCGAATGAAATACATAAATGACGTATTTTAATTGCTTTTTTTTGTGTGAACTTTGGACATCCAATCAGATTACAGGAAACCTAACAAATACGGGACACGACATCACCCTACACATCGACGATACCTACATCAAACTTCTGAACGCATCGATGGGACCGCTCCAGTATAACTATCATATTTACCAGGTTAAATTCCACTACGGTCGGGAGGAAAACTTAGGATCAGAGCACACCATTGATGGACAACAGCTACCTGCTGAGGTAGGTATCATTTTAAGATAAAACTTTGAAACCTTTATGAAGACAACAATTGATGATACATGTACTTTATAGTTGCTAATATTCGCGGGAGTTTTAATTAAGCTGAACTCCCGGGGTCAAAATCATGATTTCACGAATTACGGCCAGTCGTGCGAATGAGGCTTTAAAGGCTAGAAATATAATTCGGGAAAATAAACCCCAGCAAATAAGTCCAAAAAACTAATCTCGAAATATTTCACCCGCCAAAGTTAACAACTATACAGTAGATTATGCAGAGAAAGTCATTCAAAGTCATTCAAAAGAATCACCGAGACTCAAAACCCAGTAAGTCGTCGTAGGTTGATTTACAGTACTTAACCATGGAGATTTATGCAAGGTGGGAACATATTCAAATTCATGAAGGACTATTTTATATTGCGAAGATTTAATATTTTATGTGTATATGAAACCATGTTGCAAAATGTCGACGGTCATATCTATCGCAAAAATAATAATGTTTACACACGGAAATCGCGAAATTAAACACT